>NC_135499.1:177420476-177575476 GCF_052857255.1 Amblyomma americanum
CAGATAATTAAAAACAACTTCAACGCTCTTTCAGCCCTTCCGATGAGTTGAACAAGTGCATCCAGGAGGTCATAAATTGAAGTGTAATAAAGTACATCCTTGTGCTTATGTAGATAAGTCATTTTTGGGTCGTTAATTACACTTGCATTACATTCACTAGCAAACTAAGAGGAAGTGGTGATTGCAGTAGTCAACATTTTGAATCCCACTCAACAATAGCTAATCCATCGTAACCATCTCATCCACCCCCTCACCCGCAAATCATAACAGTCACCATCATCATCATAATCATCGCGAGTTATTCGCCTGAACTAAATGCACTCTGCAGCAGGCAGATTCGGCGGTAGCTAATCGGACAGCAAGTTTTTCTCTCCTTCAATCCCCGCAGAGATGAACATAATATCGAGCACCACCACCCACGTTGCGAACCAGACCATGGTCCTGCCGGGGCCCGGCACCGTCCACAACCGAACGCAGAGCACGGCCCAGCTTCGGCTCGCCCGACACCCGAGCGACGAAAGCGGGAAGCCCGTACGCGAGAGCGGCGCCGGAGGCGACGGCGGAGCGGTCGTGATCGTGTTTACCGAATTCCCGCACCTCGATAAGCTCCTCCACGACGACGGGTGAGCAAGGCCGATTGTCTCCGCGAATGTGTTTTCCGCCCAACAACGGCGGGCCTCGCGTCTTTTTGTTCTTGCCGCCGTGATTGCTCACTCGGGTGGGGGTGCGCGTGTGGGCGGACGCTGTGTAGAGGCTTTCGGGGACAAAGAGAGGAGTGGGGACGATCAAGGAAGCAACGCAGCAGCCCTGGACTGCACAAAACCTGAACCACACATGCAGAGCACACCAAAGTACACTTCTGAACTTTACTGTCTCTGTCTCTCTTGCTTTCGGCGCAGTGTGGTTTTTGTATAGTGCTTCGTACTATGCTTGTTTGACTGTGTAAGACCGCCAAGTCAAATGCCTCCCCTTCTGAACATATGGGCGCGGTCTACAGTGACTTTGGCACAGAGAGGGGATGGGTCAACACGCACTCTGCGCAGCACATTCGCTTGTGGACGTGCACCGCTCGAAGTAGCAGCACGGGATAAGTGTTCTCGAAGTTCACTACTCTGGACGTACCCGGAAAGCTCGATTTCCACAGTATTTCTCAACAGAGTGAAGCTGCTAAGCGTACGCGCATCCCACGAAAAACGCTATGAGAAAAGTACAGGAAAGCAGCCGGCAAGAGCTAAGAAGATAAAGAAGCTAAACAGCATACGGAACTAACACGATTTGCTCGCTTCATTCTACGCTTTAATAATGAAGTCAGAACAAACTTCACTTTTGCGTATTTTGCTTAGAGCACAGATATCTTGCAGAGCCTTTTAAGTCGCAATAATCTAGAAGGCATAAAAAACGTCTAAACGTAAGGAATACACAACACGCAGTCGCCAGGAGGTGCAAACAAGATAGGTGTAATGTAGGTGTGAAAACAAAAGGATAGGGGAAACAACAAAAGAGGCTATGCAGATTCATGAAGCATTGCTCGGAAAGACTAAATCAGATAAGCACAAAAGCCATGCATCTCAAGTACAGGGTGAGCTACACTACTTAAGGTGAGCTACGCGCCTTTCGGTAACTAAGGAGCCTAACAAAAAAAGAACTAAAATGTTAACTATTCAGTATTATTTAACCAGTTAGCGCGTCTTAGCCGTATTCAGATGTACTGCACCGCTGAAAATGCTATGCCAGAAAAAGCGCTTTTCAAACTCAAAAAGCCTGTATTTAAAAATTGTGTAGTCTTAGGTGGAACAACCTGTAGAGCTTACTGATAGGTGATGTCATAATTAGTGCACTTCGCAAGCCGCATTCTGAGGCCCGAGTCCGGCCCGCCCGAGACTCAAAGCCGAGCCCCAGCCCGGACCAGCTGTAATATCACTCTGATCAGCCCGGTCCCGGCCCGCCAAACTCGAATCGAATACCGGGCAGGGGCACAACAAAAGGTCATTTGCTCACCGAGTGCAAGTACAGCCTCTTGCTACACAAGCAAAGAAGTAACTGGAAGAGCCACTAAAATCGCGAGTACACATTAAAAAAAGTTATTTAAATGCAAAAAGAAGGCATAGCAAGCCGAGTTGGCTGGCTTCTGAAACAGTGATATTTTATGTGATGACCTCGGAACTCCGAGAGGCAAACAAAAAGGATTTCATACACGGGCAATAAACTTTGCTTTGTCTCTAGATTTTTAATCACTTTTTTTTGCGGCCTGCGATGCCTCAACATTAAACTGTTTTCGAACACGCAGTCATGACACTTTTTTTTTATGAAGACGATTTCACGAGTTGAATGCAAGGCAGTACTGGCCGCGTTTCCATAGAAACGAGAAGCAAAAGCGCCAGTTAAGTGCGTAGTACGTGCTTGAAGGTATGTGTTTGAAGATCCAAACCGATAAGCTCTTCATCAATGGCATTTCTCGTAGCGCTGATATGTGTTTTTGGAAGGCGAAGGCATGCAATGAAAGTCTGTCTTAGAACAGACGGCGGCCCGCCGAGCAGTCGAATAAAAGTCCGTCTCCAGCGGTTCTTATCAGATATCAACTGTCCAGTAGTGAGCGGTAACACAAAACCGAAGCAGGTTCGGAGCGCCTTATGGTATATCCGATGGCGCGTGCGCGCTGATAGCTGAAAACAGCCCATCAGCGGAGTACTGTGTATAAAGACCGCTCACACAATCGGTCCCCCGAGTGCTGTGCCCTGTGCATTCCAGAGTGAACTATCAGTGCCCAGAGTGCTGCAAAAACCTCTTCTTAACAGGACAGATACTGTGTCAGCAGTCCTTCCGCATGCCCTTCACCCCTCGGCAGTGCAGTGATCCTCCGATGTGGTGTTGTACCCTATGTGCCACTGATGCCAGACTTGTGTGTGTTCTCAGTGTGTGTGCTGTGTTGCCCTCGCTGATCCCCCCCTCCCACCTCCCCTACTCCCCACCCCGGCTCTGAGCAGTGATCTCCGCAGGTAGCAGCAGAAAAAATAGCCGTTAATCCCCCTCAACATTGAAGCGACCAACGGAGCCGCGCACTTTCGCTGACGAACGCATTCATTCAAATTAGCCATGCATCAGGCGTTACAACGCTGTACTGTAAGCACGCTACTGCTGTGAAGCCAGCTGCTGGATTTTGCGTTTTTTCTTTTAAGGCGATAATTTTTGGTTGTCGTCTCAAAAAAAATTCCGGATACTCTGTCAAGAATTTCTTTGATTAGTAGATAGAGATAATGTGACCTCTTGACGCAATCCAAACTGCCCACGATGGAAGGTGGGGAGGCAACTTGCCCACCGGATTCTGATCAAATGGCCCACCGTTGGACAAACCATAGAGCACCGCCAAATTTGAAACTTGTGGACCCTCAAAATCTAGAAGTAGGCCCACCCCAAGGAATCCATTAAGGTGGATTGTGAGGATGAGTTTTTGATTAAGGTCGAGTGGCGAGTCGTATTAGAACAATCCACCCCCACCCCCCCTATACGGGGTTAGTATAATCCCATATAACGATAAATTAGAAGCTACTTGAGCATTTTAGAAGGTGATGACTCAGCATACCATATAAGGGTAATGTAACTGGTTCCAACCGGAGTTTTGGTGGGATAATCCCAAGAATATTAGACACACATTGCAGGTACTATAGCAAGCAACATAAATGGCATCGTATTTTCTTTTTTGAAAATTTGATTAAGAAGGCCAGCAAGTAGTTTTTCTTACCTTCTCTTAATCGTTCGACGCGGCCTAGCGTGCGCGTCCGCCGTTGCCTGGATATCGCACTGTGAGTGACGCTAGTCATAGTCGGTCTACATTCCGCGTCTATAGAAATGTAGTTGTAGGTCTTTAGTTATAACCAAAACGTAAATATTTTAGCGCTGTAATCCCTTCATTTCCTAGACGTTTCAGGCAACAGTAAAAACAATAGTATTGCCTATATTTTTTCTTGCTTGAGGAAAATGCAACTATAGCAGACACTAAAAATAAGTAAGTAAGCGTTGAGTAATGTTTTTATCAGCCAGCACCATCACCCTGTTTCATGAGCCTCGTTACTAGAGCGCCCAAAGTGTACTTCACCCTACAGTAATAAATCAAAAGTCGTACACAGTCCCTGTATGTGATGGCCCGAGCCCAGGCCCGAGTTTTCGGGCCGGCCCTTGCCCCTGCTTTGTTCTAAATTCTCAGTTACTGATATCATACCGCACCCTGCTTGGGGACAGATGCACGGACTCAGGCATGGTACTGATCTTCCTCGTTCATCCAGGATGGACGCCGAGAACCCGAAGCAGAAGCTGAACTCGCCGGCGATCAGCATCCGCGTCGGCACCGAAGCCCAGGGCCTGGTGCTGGGTGCCCACGTCGAATTGGCTCTGCCCATGCTGATAAACGAGGCTGAAAACCCCACCTGCGTCTTCTGGGACACGCTCATCAAGTGAGTTCACGCTCACGTCCTGTCGCCTCGTGGTATCTCTCTGCTATGTGGCTGTGTGGCTTATTATGGCCCCAGATGCCATTTGGCATCACTGCTGCTCAAGTCTTAAAAGCTCACACGCACACTCAGCATGCGATTCTCCGGCACTCCTGTGCTCTACCTTCAGCTTCGTAGCATAGCATCACGTCCCGGGAAGGTAATAAAGTTCGGGAACTGCTATCGACCGGGAAAGCCTAATTTGCCGCCTTCATCCCAAGCGTTCCTGCACACACCGTCTCTTGCTCTACGTAGGCTTCCCTGTGTGATATAAATAGGGCGCCACACCGGACCTTCATTTTGCAAGTAAAATGCGACGACCGGAAAGCCCGAGTTATTTCGATAAGTCCCGCGATAAGGAAGGAGAGCCGGTACAGAGACGAGACGCTAAATACGCCGTGAAGACAACCTGATCAAAACTGCAGTCCGATTGAGCAAGCTGCCTCGATCCCGCGCAGGCCGCACTGGAATTGCCGCATTCCACGAGTTACGTCCGCGAGGAGACTTAGCCGCACAGTTCTGTGCTGGATGAAAGTCCGCAGGCAAGCACCAAGGGAAGCTTTGCGCGCCATCATTGCGTAACGTTTGCGTTCTTCGACACGTCGCGCGTGGATCTATTGTTATAGCTTGGGGATAATTGCACTAACGATTTTATGTTTATAGTTTGCGAACAAGTAATACTGCTGCCGGCTTATCACTAATATAAATAGATGTGATTCAGTGAAGTGTCTTGATGGTGGAAGAAGCAAAGAACAATTGGAAAGAAAAAGATTAATGAATACAAGTCAAATCAGCTGATTACTTTTGTGGGTTCCCAGATAGCATTGCGTTTTTTTCCTACTACTCCTTGACATTAACACATGAGGCACGCCTCCAGCTGTCTTAAACGGTTTATGGCTTATGGTTTATGATTTATGGTTTTTGGGGGTTTAACGTCCCAAAGCGACTCAGGCTATGAGGGATGCCGTAGTGAATGGTTCCGGAAATTTCGACCACCTGGCGTTCTTTTACGTGCTCTGACAAATATGATTATCAATTGTATACCAACCGGGGAATATTGTACGATACCGGTATGAACATATTGGTAGGAATGTTCTAGTCTTCTGATGCTTAGAAAAATTTTGCTTTTAAAAATCAAGCAAAGGCCGCAATAGAAAACAAATTGGGTGCGTTTTCGACAATAAACCGCAGAAAACTGCAAACGTCCCGAGGAGAATCTGCGGATATATTGATTGCTAGGGTGCAATCCCGCGATATGTGAAGAATTTCGTTCATAAACAACTTCTCTTTTAAAAGTGCTCTTGTCTGGAATTTTTTGGTATGCTCACGCCTTTTGTATTTTCGTTTGCTCTTTCCTGACAATAGAAACGTATCCAATTCAAGCGGATTTCAAACCCACATTCTATAGAAGTTGGGCAGCTTGAGAATGGATAGGCAACTTGCTGCGCTGAAAACACTTGACATGAAGAGGTTGTGGAAAATGTGAAAAACAAGGTCTTTGTTTTCTTTCTCTTTTTCAGAACAAGGAAAGGGCAGTAGTCTGAAAGTAGAAAGTCAGTACGGTCATTACAGATTTGTACGAACCCCTAGCTGATGAAATCGCAGCGAAACTTTAGAAATCAAATGTCGCTCAGTTTCATTCTTGTTGCGTGCTGTGCTAGGTGCATGGGAGAAGTTTTTTCCTTGGACGCGTGAAAATTATATAATTATTGTAATTAAATTACTTTTATTCATACTCTTTGGTAGGTCCCCGATAAACACGGGTACACAATGATTTCAAGAGGGTTCGAGGGTCGATGAGTGGATAAACAGAGAAGAACCGTTATATAGAGTAAAGTAAATAATGTTAAGGCGAAAAGGAGCCGTCCACATTGCACAGATAATATATTGATGCAGGAAACACGAGACAGATTATTTAAACCAACTATGTAACGCACACGTTTATTAACACCTTAAAACCTCAGTGACCACTGTCTCCACCGCACAAGAGTCTTTACACGGGCCGCAGCATTTGCAATGGTTGAGAGGCTTGAAATAACACGGATACGTGGATAGGTTACTCGGAACGCTTAGAACGCAAGAGAGGCGCCGTAGTAAGCCAAGGTTAGTCTTTGTTAGAGGTATGGGACGTACATTTGAAATCGAATACTGCGGAACGAGCTTACGAGATCCATTCGTCAAAAGCTGCTGCTTTAAAGCATGACTTGTGTAAACTTTCTATCTGCGTAGCCAAATTTAATTGATTTTCCAGCACATTGAGCAGCGTCCTCACGTGTTTCATTTCACGGAATGAACGGTGCAGCTTCGATAGCTTGTGACAAAACTAAAGCTGTTAGCTCCATATCGTTCACTACACAATTCGAGTTGCCCCATTATTTTGTAGTTGGCCACTGAGGGCCGCCGCCAGGGTTACGAGTCCCAAGTGCTCATTTCCTCATTGATGGATCTTATCAGCCGACGGCCCACTTATGGGAAGTCCGGATGTTGCTGCGCAGGTTAGTATTAACGGAGCACTCTATACGGGTGAAGCACTCTTATCGATCTGTGTTATCTATGGTTGCGGCAAGGAACTTTGTGCGTTTAGTTGCGGAGGTAAGCTCATGCTTGGATTCTTTCTATAGCGCGGGTGTGTTCTCCTGGCAGCGACAGCTGCATGGAAGACCTCCTGCAGTGTAAATGGCGTTGAAGCAGTAGTACGCCGTAAGCGGAAACTTTGCCTCTTTTATCCCTCCCGGTGCAGAAAGAGAACGCTTTTCTGACGCCGTATTTTGCAGTTTTATTTCGTTTTCGTTTCATTCGGTCCTCTGCCCTTGGTAGCTGCTTCCGGTGACGTGGGTAGTGAGGAATGACGTCACACTTGTCGTCGAAGAGATATGCAATTGAGGCAACTCTTTCCACGCCCACACCACAATGGCGGGCCGGCGCATGCCTACCCGCCGAATTACGCCGCACGAATTACGGAGCCCCACACGTCTATCATGCCTGGTGAGCGCTATGGGCGCTAATTCCGCCCCGTGAAGGAGCCTGTGCGGTGGTTGCTTCAGAGATTGGCGGATCGTAGCGACTGGGACACGGCCGGACTGGATGCGTAGGTGGTAGGTTGGCTTGCGGCGCCTGGCGGAACATAGCGACTGTGATATGGCCGGACTGGATGAGGAGGTGGTAGGGCGGCTATTGGCGTCACCGCGAGTCACCCTACGACCTCCGCATCTAATCCGGCCGTGTCACAGTCGCTACGTTCCGAGGTAGGAGAGTGGCTAGCAGCGGCTCCGTGACCAGACTGCCGTCCCTGCGATTTCTAGTTTGCTTTGCCACCTCCTGCTGTTTTCGTCACGGTTAACGTCACGGCCAAATAAAATGAAAATGAAAACGAAACGAAACATTATAAGCTAGAGCTTCTTGGGGACATTCGCGAACGTCATATCTGCTATATAATCAAGGTTGTACATAGGCTCGCCATATTCCTTTCAGCTTCCACCACAATTTCTCTCACCCGAGCCTGCTAGGAGACACGAGTGCGCCCGCTCTGAGAGTTCCTCTCCCCTCTCAGCTTCCACTCACACCCGCTTTCCTCAGCGGCGCAAAAACTTTGACTTCTGCTTCGGGGGACGTCGCAAATACAGCTCTCGGTATAGAAAACACTACAGAGGGTGAGCAAGCATGAAGAAACACTGCGGACGAACGCACGCACAGACAGAGTAACAAAGATACCGCACACAAGAGCAGAGTAGCAACTGAAATTTATTCCATCGAGCAGAGGGAATTTCAACTAAAAAAAACGCAACAAAAGACAGAGCGCACGCCCAAAGCATTGGACATAGGAGGATTCAAAGGAGAAAAAAAGAGAAAAAAAGGAGAACAAGAAAGACCCCTCTCCCCATAGATACGCAATATTATATCCCTTTTCTCTCCTTTTTTTTGACCGACCGGACGACGTTCGCGTGATTTTCTTTTTTTTTTAATTTCCCTGCCCCCTCGCGGACATTTTTTTCCAATCCGCACATATACAGTAGCCAACTGACAGCTCACATAATTAATTATCCCGCCTTTCTTCCCTTCCCTCCCGCGGACGCTCGGTTCGGACGTTCACCTGCTCTGTACGGGTTCAACAAGATGTATATCTCAGCTGCGACAGTTGCATTTTGATGGAGGCCGGCGGTAGTGGCACCGATACAGGTTAACATGCCAAGGTGGTCGCAATAAATAAAGAACTCCTCAGTGCGGCGATCCTCATAGCCCACAGTTATGATGATCGCTTTTGAAAGCTTTAACTTTTGAAAGCTAAAATTCAGCGACCAAGGAAAAGCATCCGACTTCCCAAAGTGTCGCAATTTTGCCGCATTGCTTCTCTCCCTTGAGCGCATGCCTTTCTCTTCTCTTCGCGCAGCGAGTGGAGTCCCGAGGGCTGCGAGGTCGGCAGGCGCAACGAAACCCACGTGGTCTGCCTCTGTCAGCACCTTTCCAACTTTGCCATGCTCATGGACCTGCGAGGAGCGCTGTCGCAGGACGAGCGGGCCATGCTTCCCCTGCGGGTCATCACCTGGACCGGCTGCTGCGCGTCCGTACTCTGCCTCTGTCTCTGCGTCGCCGTTTTCGGCTGCTTCAGGTGAGCGGTGCGCACTGAGTGCTCCCGCACTGCCGGGCGGTTGCAAACTGTGAGAGCCACTGGCAAAATACTTTAAAAGTGCAGAAATCAGCGCACATCTTGCGAAGTTCACTACGGCGTTCAGAACTCTATACCGTTGTGGAAGACAAAGCTGGCGTCGACCGACGGTTCGCGTTGACTGTGCCCTGAGCAATATTAGAGGAATCCACCATACGATCGAAAACACCTACTGATCGCAGACCCGTACTCATGCGTGAGCAATTTTGTCGTATTCGCCGCCATAGTTAGCTGACTCCTCCTTTAGATTCCTCAGCGCTCTACATGACATATATAGTTTAGTTTCCTTTATGGTTGTTTAATGTCCCAAAGCGACTCAGACTATGAGGGACGCCGTAGTGAAGCGCTCCAGAAATTTAGACCACCTGGGGTTCTTTAACGTGCACTGACATCGCACAGTACACGGGCCTCAAGCATTTCGCCTCCATCGAAATTCGACCGCTGCGGCCATGACATATGTATAGGTTTATAGAAGCCGCAACGTAAAACTCCCTTAGCCTTTTGGGAATGTTACGTACGTTTTTACCTGACAAATCAAGGTTGTGGGCTATAAGGCATGCTGTAGTCGGATGCTCCGAAATAATTTTGACCACCTGGTGTTCTGTAATGTGCGTTATGAACACGAATACGCCTATACTGGAGTAATAAGGAAGTAAGCTGTCCTCCGGCGCACTCCTTTTCATAAAAGGAGTGTGCCGGAGAACACGGGCGAGTACACAGTTTGCCTCCGTCAAAATAGCGAACCAAGCGCACAACTTCGGATTCATTAGCTGAACGCCACGACCAACAAAGCACTATTTTAGTAAGGAAGAGTATACGTCTATTCGTATGTCTATTCTTTGCAGGCAGTTATGTTTGCTTGACGCGATGCAAGACCAGACACCTTGTAGCCTGAAACTTTACTGTCAAGCATATCTCGTCATTTTACTGCATGAATGTCATTTCATTCACTCTTTTCTTTCATTGAACACCAAACAGCACGAAAAAAGCCAGGTGGCTTCTTCGTTTCAACGTTGCATTTTCTGTAATTACTTCCTGCGCAGGTCCCTCCGCAACACTCGCACATCGATCCATCTGAACCTGTGCATCTGCCTGCTCATCGCGGAAGTTGTCCTCATGTTCGGCCTAGACCAAACCAAGCACAAGGTACAGATCGCAACCGTCTGCAACGAGCTGCTGTACGTTTGTTCAACCCTAGTAGTGCTGGTAGAGGCGGGCTACGTGAAACCACCTTGGTCATCAGCAAAAAAGCTTGCCACCGTCTTTCATTCTCATGAAGACAAAAAACAGACATCTTTCATGGCAAAGGAGACGATCAGTGGTTCTAAAGAGGATTAGGACGGCGTTACCGGCGAATTTAAATGCATGCATTGTGACCAGTCCGTAGACCTGTTATTTTTATTTAGTTATGCATAGATGCGCATCTATTATACACATTACTGTATGCTGCTATATACATATATACTTTATAAACACCCAAAAGCAGCAGAGATAATATGGGAATGTAATCGCTGCCTCCCTGTAACCGAGGGAAAATTTATCCAACGCTTTATAAAGCAAGCAGTGGATTTAGCACGCCGTTATCTGTATTAATATTTGGCTCTTTACACAGAGTATCACTTGCCTTCTCCTGTGTATTGCGTTTGTGATCAGCGGCAAATTATCTCGAGCATCCACACGAACGAACGCTTACACTTATTCCTGACAGCGTGGTGAAGGATCGTTTGTTTCTATATGAGTTTTCGTTTCATCATGCACACGCCAGATAAATTCATGCACTCTCGCAGTATGTTAAGAACATGAAGGTTTATGTCGTGATGTAGTGATATATCCCTTTTGTTTTGCAATTCGACCAAACAGCGCTCTAGCATCGACGAGTCGTGGGTTATATATGTGTTGCTTTGAGCTATGTGGAGCAATTGTAATGCTGTGTTTTCTTGAATAAAGTATTTTTTAATGCAACGCAGTGGCTGACTGTCTTCTATTCTCTCCTCCTTTTTCTCCTTGCAACCTCCAACTATCCCCCCCCCCCCCCCCCCCCATGCGCAGACGGTATGCGCAGTCGTGGCCGGACTCCTCCACTATTTCTTTCTGGCCGCCTTCACGTGGATGCTCCTGGAAGGCTTTCACATCACCTTCGTCCTGATTACCGTGTTCGACACATGGAGGAAGCGATATCTACGCTACTTTATCTTTGGATACGGCAAGTGCTTCGCGACCAGCGCGACCCCGCTCGTGAGCGCTATCGGCTACGCTGGGTTGTTTCGCACGGTGCACTCTAAAAGAAACGGCTCCAGTCTGCCGCGATACTCCATTTGTGTGGTCTGCTCTAAAAGATAAGCCGTAGAGCCGTTGAGTGGCCTGCTTGAGTCTACAGCTCTGTAGGTTCGATTGAGCAAGCCGAAAAACAAGCTGGTTCCTGGGACGTACTGTGGGTTGACGGTTTCCTCTGAGTTCCGCGTTCTGAGGGACAAATCGCTCATACGGTGTAGACAAAGCAGTGTCGCAAAAGGCTGCTGCAGACAGATATCACAGAAGGCAGCGAATGCTAGACGCCCTCGGCTACGACGCAAATGTTATCTACCTGATACTGAGCCTGATACTGAACCTGAGCCAATAGGCGTCACGAATGTTGCCTTCATAAAAAAAGACAAAAAATACAACAGCGTTGATATTTTGGGTTATTTTTTTAAATTTTACACCAAGACAAGGACACCGCACAGTGAAGAATTGCCTCAGGGCTCCTAAGCAGATATCAGGCTTTATATCATTATCTTTTTTGTTTAGGGCATAATTTCTTAACTCGACAAAGCATTAAACGACGCAAAAAAACAAATAGTTTAGCCAGCTGGTGCACTACTGGCGTTCAGGACTGCAAGGAAGGGGAGAGATAGGCTGGGGAACTTCACATTTACCATAGGTTATCCAGCAGCAATTCCTTTGCGAATCTCAAGCGCGGTCCCGAAACTTCTGGTAATACTGTTTAGTTGTCTATTTATGGATTTACAACTTTTCCGTGACTTTATAAACTACAGAGAGCTGTTTCGCCGAGCGGGTATTTTACTTTGCCACCGCACAATTCATCTTGGAAAGAGATGTGCTTTGAAGTACCGTAATATATGGCTATACATGGTGTACACATCAGCAGCAGTTAAATACACGCCATAGGAAGGACAAACCATTATCGAAACACAGACGCATAAATTAAGTAGTATTAGGGAATTAAGCTATTCGGAAAGTATGTTCAAAACCAACATCTTGCCGGATGTTGTAACAGAACGAAAGAACTGCGGCAGCACTGCACAGTCGTCCGCAAAAGTCTATGAGATGAGGGCTTGCGGAAACTTTGCTTCGGCGCCATTAGGCAAGGCATTTGCACATATACATCCAAGTATGGCGGGACATGCTTGCTCCACCCACTGGTACCAGAACAGGGGAGTGGGTGGCGAAGCAGCCCTGCCTCATATTTTTGCCGATCACACGAATCACCTCAATTTTTGTTGCCAACTGAACATCGCCTCAAATGCACGCTCATGATCGTCAGCTTTCGTCGACAGCTGATGCCAGTAATCACATATCATTTTGGCGACACCTTCTTTCGAAGGGTCTCTATTCAGTAGCAATAAAAGTAATGCAATGCCCTGCGTTCCTGCTACTGACTGCCTATACCCTTACAAAAATGGTCTGTAGAGTGTCTACAGGTTTCTTATAGCCTATATTTCCTTCCTATAGATATTTCTTTTTGCCTGTTCATAGTCTGTAGACTGTCTATACACAAACGTCTACCAAAAGTGTATGGCCATAAATTTATAGATTGTCTATAGGCTGTCTATCGGATTTGTATTGCTTATAGACTGTTCTCTAGGGTTTGTCTATAGAGGGTCTATAGACTTTATAGACAGAAGTCTATGGACAGTCTACAGACTGTCTAAAGGAATTTTTGTAAGAGTAGAGCGGCATCGGTTCAACTGTCGCCCTGCGCAGTTCCACGAGTGCATGCTATCGCGCCGTTCGCACGCGAGTAATTGAAGCAATTTATCTCGCGGCCCACGACCCGATTGAGCGATTAGAAACGAGGGCATTCAGGCACACTTCACAAGAGGCAGAGAATTCTAGCTCAGTATCAGTAATCAGATCTATTGCCGCAGTTGTGAGGGATGATGGGACAAATGCGATCTATGAACATTAACGACTACAGCAAGAGAGCAATTGGAGGTTGTTTCCAAATGAAGCTCACGTCTTTGGAGGACAAGAGCACCTGAGGAGGGTCGGCTTGCTAAAAGAACAAACGCGTAGAACACTTCCCAAGCTTCCACCTCATTCGTACTTTCAGGCTCAAGGTACATGGACGCGGAGACGCGCTTATCAGCTCTAGACGGAAATATAAGCTGCCGATTCCCAACTCTTGTAAGCCCATCGGTTGCATGTCAACTGTGCAAGAGTTCGTTCTTTGCAAGGCGCTCGAGAAACGCAGAAGCGTGTGAAGTCTTATTTGAGCATTGTCGATGATGCGGGATTGCATATTGACCGATTTGATACTTCGCAGTAAAAAGTAAACATAAGAGCATCACAAAGGACAGAAGACCGAGAAAGACGATAAACAACCGCTCGACCAGAGGCAGTATGTGGTTGTTCCCTAAATTCTATCCTTTGTGCAACCATTTAAGCGTCGTCGCAGTAGTAGCCACGCTGAAAAACACCTGCTAGGCAGTGACTCGTTCGCTATATATACACCGGACAGATACCTAGTCTAACGGCCGCTGTTTTAATTATTTGCTTGGAAAAGAGTGACGACTGGAGTTTTGTTTCGGTGAGACGTCGTGAGAGACCACACGGCGTCCACAGGGCGCAGGAATCATCGAGCTGCATTCTGTAGTAGCTGTTTATTTTTTATTGTAGGCTTTCGCGTTAGTCCACTGATAAAATGCGATCGCCAACTACGGTGCTAGAAATCGGGAAACTAGGCCACTGTACGAATGTCAAAGCGTCCTGAGCGACAATCTATTGTAAGCTATAGCGAAATTTATGTTTCCTGCATTACGGACCACATATGTTACCGTAATAATCCAGACGTGGCTTTCATGAACAGAGTTGATGATAGTGTGGCAATGTTCCACGCTATCATCTCGTTGTGCAACCCATTTCGTCTTTTGTGACGATTATTTGCGATGATTTCCCATTGTGCAGTGATGTTATCAATGCGCAATGCGATATTGGCATGTCACGGCACTTGCGCCATCGCGACCCACGACAGCTGATAACCGTCGGGCATCCAGGCTGCATGAAGCGAAACCAAAAGCGCTCGGCTAACTGCGCTTTTCACAAAAGGTGCCATGCGGGGAGCTGTGCTTTCTGCAACACCATAATTGTACAAATTCTGGAAATCACCGAACGTATGTATGAAGAAACACAGACTTGCCACAAAAAAGCTAAGCACAACAGCGCTATAGGTCCCAAAAAGTTTTGAATGACTTATACGAAAGAATTCATGCTATGCCTTCCTGCCAATAAACAGCCTTGCTAACAACTACATCTACAAGACTGGTGATCCTAAACCGATCACAGCTTGTTTTTTTTTTAATGCCCAAGAATTGCAAAAAAGGAAAGAAGCTCCCCGTAATACACTTTAATGAAAAACAATATACGGCTTTTTTTTTCTTGTGGTTCCGCCTATGAAATATGTGCCTGTCGCCTTTTCTCTATTGCTTAAACATCACAAACTGCTCTAACATCACACCTCTCTGGACAGGCTTGCCATTGCTGGTGGTCCTCGTTACAGCGGGAGTACGACCGCAAGGCTATGGAACAAGCCAGAAGTAGGTACAACAGCGGGCATGTGCTTCGCAGCCTTCATGCGCGCGGTCTATAGGCGCTGAACCTGCGCTGAGGCAGCCTTTACGTTGCCGCTCACGTATTCGAATTACACGAGAGACCAGGGAAGAGCACATCGAAACGCTATTACAATCGCAAAATAACGAACTAGCTGGCGGCGACGGCCACTCAAATTCTGCATAAACCGGATTTTTTTTTTCGACCGCTTTGAAACAACTGACAGAGCATTGACGTCACTGATAAGCGTCCGAATCATCCTGTCGAGGAAAAAAAAAACGAGAAGTTTAAAACGGCAGACTGAAAGTAATGGAACTAGTTTCAGAACAGCGTAAGGATGTTCACACACATGACAGCTCTAGATGCGTTTCTCAAGAGCACCCATCCAAACTACCGCAGAGCACGCAGACTCCCAACCGGCCCTGCAACTAAGCTGTGTAAGGGAGATACAGCTGTCCCATTTCTTGTCACCTTGAGCCGATAACAGAATCAAATAATTTGAACGTGAAAATAGTGAACTAATGGGAAGCTGAGGTCGAATTGAAAGTTGATCTGTATCAAGAGACTGCTGCATTCTAATGACGAAGAGGCTTCTTTAACTGAAAACAGCGTTTCTATGAGGTATAAAGTTAAACAAAGAAATTAAATATATATGCTGGCAAATCCAGGCTATTTTCCCCAGAGAACGGTTTTCCGTCAAATGACATTTTTTATAGCGCGGATTCTTAAATCTAGGTGACACCAGCATTTACTTCAAGACCATGTTCATGGGGTCCTTTATTCTCTAACATCCCGAGTTTGAATCCTGGAATGGCAAAAAAATTACTCTGTATTAAATTATATTTCCCTCAGCATTCAATGCATCTCTTGCTGCCGCACTAACATTAACATAAGCAGAAAGTGCCAAAAAATCTATTTTAGTAGCAGAAATACGTGCGGAGTTGTCCTGACTGTCTCATTAGTGACCGATATGGAGAGATAATTTTATTGCCCTGTCTTAGGTGTACAAGAGAAGAAAAACGCCTCTTAAACGGCTTTCCGCTGCTGCACTTTTGAAAAATTTGGTGCAAAAGGGGAACAGCACATAACACGGATGCACATTCATGGTATGGGCTGTCTCCCGTTTTGTGTCAAAGTTTTTCAAAATCATATCAGTGCAAGACCACCTCAATAACCAGCTAGAACAATTTGAAACTCTATTAAATGCCTCGAACGGTTATTTGCAATGATATCTGAACGTCTGATTAGTATGCGAGCTGATTGCTAAGCCGATTACATCAGGAAGAGATTTTAATAAGCAATGTGACATTAGCGCTTGCTTACTGAAGTAATAAAAAAAAGAAAAGGGATTCAAGAAAGGGCAGTCTGCTGTCGCCAGTAACAGACTTGCTGATACTCCCCGTAAACCCTTCGGCAAATCGCAAAGGGCTAAAGAAAGAGGTGGATGCCTATAGAGATGCACCATTACTCAGGGTCTGGGAACAGACTTAATATATTCGCCAAATTTTGCGTGAAAATAAAGCCATTTCGCAGCGGAACAAAATTTTAAAATGTTTTAACATTTACTTCTGCAAAACAACGTAAACAATGAAACCTCGTTTTGCAGTAACGTTGAATGTGCTTAATAAGGAGCTTCATTAATTAAATTCTAGCTAGCCAGTATCCATTCTTTAGGAAACAGAACAACTCAGAAACCAGTACTAAAGTCTTAGTGATCACCACGAATCTTGAAAACTGGGCATCAATAAAGGAGCTTATGTTTGACTGTCCAACATTATTGAACACCAGTAGATAAATATCAGTTTAGAGAATTTTTTAGCCTCTGTTCGGCGGCAAAATTATCTATTGAGGGGCATAAAGGCCTCTGACCGGTTTCTTCATCTACAGCTGTGCCATTTTTGTTACGTTTCTGTTCAATTTCTTGAAAATTGCTCGTACACTGATTTCCAAGGGCCGATGTGGGAGATGGAACGCCTCAATTAGCCAATACCTCGTTCTCTACGCTTTCTTCAAAAGCTAGAGGTGCACGCTGCTTGCCGCATAGTGATTTTAGAAACTGAATCGAAAGTTAAGAACGGTGCCCTTGACGACATCCGCCTTGAGTGGTTCGCGTGGAAACCGCCTTGTGGCACGCGTAATGAGTTCACAGACGTAAGGCCTCGTCATAAAAGAATATTTGCATATTGCAAGGCTCGTTTGAAGAAACGCTATTGAATTAAAATGTTCCTTCTATCCGTCCTCGTGCTGTGGCAGATAGAATATTATAAATGGCCTCTCGTCAGAATTGTGCGCTCAGCTGATAGTGATCATACGCAGATTGCCTTCGCTCAATCGTTTTATGCTGAATAGAAAGAGCTGACCGTACTACATGGTTGTACATTATGTATGTGTGTCTGTGTTCCGAACAAAATCTTTATCAGGCCTCATATATCTTCACCCTTGTTTTTTTTTTTTTAGCCGTTTCAGGATGCTGTGTTTAGCTTCCTCCAGAGTATTCTTTCATTTTTCTTTCTCCATTCATATATTTTTTTTCGACTGCAGTACTCTCATTCCATAACTAGGGGAGACTTTGCCGTGTTACATCAGGAGTACCAACGTCTCTTAAATAGACATCATAATGAAAACAGTCTCGCTTTTGACACTTCGACGGTCGGCCGAATGCGCCAGAAATATCTCATTTTGATAGCGTTCGAAAAATTAGCTTATGAATAGTTATGGTACGTAGAGATAATTATGGAACGATAAGTCTTTATTTCAGCGAAATTATTGTTCCTTAAACATGAGTTGCTAAGAAAGCATTTTTTTTTACACGTTAGCGCGCAGGGCACTAAAAATCATACTTCGAACCTATTTTTGCCGTGAGAACAGTGGTGAATGCAGCAGCCGCACTCACTGCCGGCTTACAACGTTTAGAAGCCTTCCTGGGCAGCGTGATAATGATAAATAGGTGCCACCCGCTACAAGCTTTGAGAAAATGCGTAGAACGTGAAGGAGATGCACGCCGGGGTCTACTAATAGACCTTGAAAATGACTGAAAAGATGCGCTCACTACAACGCTGGCTCTTTTCTCGGCATCCGCTTCTTGATTGAACAGAATATCTGAAAGATTGAAAGCGCTAAATTGTAGCCCGATACTAAGAAATACAGAAGCTTTGGAGGCCATGCCGGGTTTTCCAGAGTAAGACTGATGTGCGGCTCAAGCGTGCTTCAAATTCAAGAAGTGATGCAAAGTACGATAACTGATGACAGCCGGAGATTTCGCTTCACAACAGGGCCGCACGCAATGCATTACAATCGTGTAGGACAAGAATGTGACTGTGCAGATCATCGACGTAGTGGCGACGCTATCAATTTATGCCAGTCGGTACCTTACAACAATATTTAGCAGCCTGCCTAGGCAGCTGAAGTTTACAGAGTGTTGAAAGGAGAGCTTCGATAGACTGGCCTTCGCACGATACCTGCGCAGGTTAAACTAAGATTTCAAATGCGAAATAAGGCAGGCAGTGTGTGTGCGACGTTGCCAAGCTAATATTGCACTGAAGTGCTTTTCTTTATAACTCGTTGAACGAAAGGACAGGATGTGGGCTGTGGCTGACGTTGTTTATTCCTCCCCGCTGTCCACCTAAGAAAACAAGTGGTAAGATTATTAGCACAAAAAAATATCGAAAAGAAAGAAGAGACACGGGAGGATTTGGCGTTCGAATTTTTTAGAAACGATGGCTTTTAAAAGCCGAAACAAAAAATACACCTTAAACGCACTGGCTGGCATACTCCTACGAACGTATCTGGCATCGCAATCGCTTTACTGCATGTTACGATTATGAGTACGAAACAAACAGCCAAATACGTGCCGAGGCGTCGCTGCGACAAAATATGGTATGGCAACGGAGAAACACGAAGTCTGTAAAGTTCCAAACCTTTCAAGCGGACCATTGCTAATGAAAACACAGAATCCTAAAATATGAGAATTAAAAATACATCTGTGTATAAAAAATATAAATAAAGTGAGCTCTCAGAATACGCACTATTCTCAGCCTCATCCCAAGGACGCCGTGTGAGACGTAGCGCAGCTCGTTTCAAGCCAATCGTGCGAACATCACTAATAAAGCATTGACCGAGCATGTTGCTGGCGCTGGTCAGAAGGCCTTCTCCCGCTAAGATGCAATCCTGGCCCTCAGAAACGAACGTTTGTTAGATAGTTTCAACAAGATCGGTTGCGCGAAGTTTGCGCAATCACAAGACACGAGCGGACTGGCGCAAGTTTTGTCTGGGCTCGTGATCGTCTCTCTTGCGAAACCCTTTGCGCGAAATTCAACAGGCACCAAGTTGCCCAACAAACGTTTACGTGCTAAGCAGTACCACGTATTACTCGAACTTTAAAAGCGAGATGTATTTCACGGGCTCCTCTGTACGAGAACCTTAGCTAAATTGAACAGTGCGAAACGGTGAAAACGCTTGCAATGACCACCCGGCTGGTTTTGAAATAACGCGAATTTTCACCCTTTCTTCCGGGTGACTAACGTGGTAAATGAGGAGCACGTTTGTTAAATGAAAAAAAAAATAAATAGAGGAAATGTACCTCATTCTGAGTCCGATACAGACAAGCGGACTGCATGTTTGAGTGAAAAGTACATAAAAGTTGTATCTCGTCAGTACTCCTCTACGGGGTAGAAATATGAAGGATAACGAAAAGCCTTCAGATTAAATTGCGGACGACGCATTGAGCAATGGAAAGAAAAATTACAGGGGCAACGTTTAAGTACGGAAAGAGAGCAGAGTGAGTCAAGGAACAAAAATGAATTAATGGTGTCCTAGTTGATATCAAGAAGAGAAAATGGAGGAAGATTAGGCCCGTATTGTGAAGAACAAACTTGCAGTGAATTCTTGTGATAACGGAATGGATTGCAAAAGAAGCTAGAAACCTGGGTAATGAAGACAAGAGAATGCAGAAAATTAGGCAGTGGCATGAAATCAGAAAGCTTGCTGGTACGGGGTGGCCACAGCTGGATCAGCGCAGGGTTAATTGGAGATCAGTCGGACAGAACTTCGTCCTGCAGTAAATCTAAGTGGGCTCACAATGATGATGGCAATATGCTCCCTCAGGTTTTTTTTTTTTTTCAGTTTTTCTGTATCACCACGCCGATGCATGTTTTTTTTTCGTCATGCTCACCAATCTGCGAGAAATTCATTGCCAAAAGACTCTGCGGACCTCGTTTCCACCTGTACGTCTGCACCCCCAAACACACCCACACAGAGCCACGCAGAACAGCCCGTCAGTCCAGCTTTGCCGACGCTTCGACAATGGCGACTAGCGCCTCCTTGTCTTCCAGTGTGCCGCTGGCCAGCGTCAACTCCCACTGCTCCAGCACCGCGGTGCGAGGCTTTAAGTGGTCGTATTCAGTTATTCATGACCATGTAACGTGTGTGAGTGTAGAAATATCACCACGCCACGGACATTTTTGGCTACCTCATCGAGTTACGTGCACTGGAGAGGTTCCTTTCCCTGCAAGCTTCTCGAAAGCGCGTGTATGTTGGCGCGATGTAACCAACATTCGTTGTGCCACAGCGCCGATGGTAACCGCGTTTTCGAAAATCTAAAACCTGATATGAACATTACTTACGGTGGGCTACACGCCTCTCGGTAATTAAGGAGCCTAATTGTAATAATTAAAATTTTCACTTTTCAGTATGAGTTAAACAGCATGCTGTTAGCACGTCTTAGCTGTATTCGGACGTACTACACTGCTGGAAATGCTATGCCGGAAAAAGCTATTTTTAAAAAATTGTGAAGTCTTACGTCAAACACTATGTATATATACATATATCTGGGTGAAATAAGTACTATGAAAGAAGAACAAACAAAGCGGTATCAGTAGTAGCTTAGCTAGACATAGCGGTCGCTAGACTTTGCGAAAATGTGCGATAACTGTGCGGGATGCTCCTGGGACCACTCACAAAGGGAACGCGGAAGCATTTCATCCGAAGCCAAAGCTCAATAGGTTGCATGCTCCGAGCTGTCCCCAAAGCTGTAACCCGCCAATCAGTACTGATAATTTGCTCATCCTAAGCGTCATTATCAATGTAGGCACTCACTTAATTATGCCTCGTCATGCTTTGTCTACAGAGCAGTCAGGAATGTTCGTGCCAAAGGTTATAACGAATTTTTTTTCTAGAATTCAATAACCCCAAATGCAGCCCAGCTTTCGATTGCAGACGTACGGATAAGCTAGAATGAATGTCGATTCTGGCTGGGTCATTGTTGGCTTATCAGTGTTCTTTTTTCTCTTGAGTGTTCCGCGAGGTTAACGATAACTTGAGGATGATTGCGACCTTAGTAGCAAATAAAGCTGCAATAATCCTTTCGGTCATCACATGACCTGGCCTCAGAGGTCGACTGCGGGAAAATTCGGGCAGTATCTTCAATTTGTGTTTGAATATTTAGTCAAATGTACCAAAGAGCCTCATTTGTTCGTGGTAACGGTAAAAAAAAAAGGCATGTTTGGAGCTAATACTTAGTCTCCTAAAGTGCGGCGGGGGCTAGCTGTGATAAAGACAATTATGTAACGCTTCGCAAAATAATTTGGGGTGCGCGAATATTCTAATTGTTCGATCAGCTAATCGAATATTCTCCTATTTGATTCGTCGAACGATTCAAATATGTTAAAAAGCAATCTGAACGAACCGAATATGTGCTCAAGCTTTCGAATACTTTTCGAATTCGCACGAATTTCGAATGAGGCACGCTATAACACTGCCATGAATGTTTAAAAAGCAGGGTTGAGGTTGAAGCTGTTGTTGGCTAAAGATGAAATTAGTCTTGCGTTAAATCCGCCAGCAATTGCTTCACTGTAACGAAGTATTAAAAATGTAATTGGAGAAGAGTTTTATGGCACGTTCTTGCGACCTATAGCCAAGCCCACAAGTACCCACATGAGACGAACTGCCACTGTCACCGTTTGATGTCAAGGTCAGTTTCGTAAAAGAATTGACCGGTTCCTGCGCCGATAAACAGTGTCATGCAGAGGTCATCCATGTGGCACCTCCACCCTCTTGAGGGAGGCGAACAGGAACCGGCGCTCCGTGTCATGATCGGGGCGGCAAAACTTCTACCCCGCAAAGCATGCTGCCGAGATCGAGCTGCGCGTGATGAGGGTTCCAGCGTTCATAATGCTCATACATGGCCTCCGAGCTTGGGTGTCGCGGTAGGGCTCAGGCAGGTTCAGAAAATAGAGCTTTAATACCCGATCCTACTGATCCGGAGTTCCCGGGTTCGAACCCAACCGCGGCGGCAGCGTTTTTATGGAGGCAAAACGCTAAGGCGCCCGTGTGCTGTGCGATGTCAGTGCACGTTAAAGATCCCCAGGTGGTCGAAATTATGCCGGAGCCCTCCACTACGGCACCTATTTCTTTGTCTTCTTTCACTCCCTCCTTCATCCCTTCCCTGACGGCGCGGTTCAGGTGTCCAACGATATATGAGACAGATACTGCGCCATTTCCTCCCCCCCCCAAAAAAAAAAACAAACCAACCAAAACAAAATACCCGATCCCGGAGGCCATGGCTCATACGTAGATTTTTTTTTAATGCGATATTTATTGCCTCAGGGAATAAAAGGGGAATGCAATGATGGTTGAAAGAAAATGATGGCTAAATGAATTAAAAAAGGTTGGCCGCTCTAATGAAGTCAAGGAGGGAGCTATGATACGGTCCCTGCCTCTAAGTAATGTACATGTATGACGAAAGATTGGTCGGCCTGAGACCCGCTGCCGCCAATTGCCGTATTCTCGTCGGCTTCAGCGCAGCGCAAATTCAGAGCAGTCACATACGTAGTGGCAGCCCCTTTTATCTGCTGATGTGTGGCGCTATATTATTCACCATTTTCATCACTAGCAAAAGATAGCTTTCTTGTACGTATAACATGAAGATCATAGATAGAGTTATATACTTAATTCGTGTTGCGTGCCTCCTAGTGGATATTCGTGTTCCCTCTTTTGACAGCTACAGCTATAACTCTGTAAGTTATACTGCTGTCCCGCAACGCCACCTCTGCCGCTTCGCGGTTTCGCAAGATTACTCATATCGTAGAAATAATCGCAGAAGCAGCGAATATGCGTAAAAATAATCTTCTCGAATTCAGTTCGGTTCTATGAATATTCAGTTCGCATTCGATTCGGCAGCAATGCTACACGATTGATATTCTATTCTGTTTTGAAAAAAGTACTATTCGCGCACCACTAGAAATAATGCTTACGACGAAAATTTTCTGCTCCGCCTTCACGCTGTGTTTTAAGAAGGCTTTATTCAGTAATTAAAAACTTTCTTTCAGAAAAAAAAAAAAACCACTGTCTGCTGATCTAGAGTCATTCTCAGCTTCGAATTACCTTACCTTTTTATTATAGCGACTAGGAACTTTTATTATTGTTCGCGCCAAGCAGGTACCAGATATTCGAATAACAGAAGTTGCGCAAATGCATTTCAATCAAGGAATTATAATAGTAATGATCATTCCTGTTCGCTTCGGGGCCCCACTGACACGCACATCCCTGGAAAAACCACCTGTGGTGTTTGCTAACGCTTATTTGCCCAGCTGCTGGCTCTCGAGGAAGTCCGGAGTGATATGGAGCTACGCTGGGCCAGTGGCAGTTGTTCTCACGGTGAGCAATGACACGTGCCCCTTGTTTTGTAGTTATTTTCATTGAGGATCCAAATGTACGGCGCTCAGTACCCTAAAGAATGCTACTCTCATGACGTATAGTACGACGTGTAACTTTGAAGGGTTGTCGTTCTTTGCTCTGCAGAGCCCCTCAAAAACAGCATGCAATTCATAACTGCGTGCAGTCCTTTTTTTTTTAATTCTCACAGGATATTTGACCAGAGTACTGGACGGTTAGTGCTCAGCGTTGCTTTCCGCCGACTATCAAGTTCATTAATGTCCTTGTTTAACCAGTACTCGGGCATTTACTACCCCTCACATGCATTGTGTTCCAAAACCTGACCAATACATAGACGCATAGACAACGGAGTTTCAATAATTATTATTATTACACACATGGGAGAAAACTAGAAGCTCAGTTAAGTTGACAACCCAGGTACTTTAACCACCAGCGCATTGAGCGCTACTGGCCTTAAAGTGTATGAGTAGGTCCTTGGTCTATGCCTATTGTCCAAACCCCGTCGCAGACCTAAGGCTTTTATATCTTAAGGACATTTTTGGAGTTTACTGAAGACCTCAAATTTGGATCCTTCCTTCATAGCGATGTGCTGAAGATTGCATGTCTTGTGCGGGAGTTGTCTATGCATGTTGTAGAGTGTTATTACGTGACAGCGTTAAGCTCCTGTTCAGCGAAGAAACCGTCGTAGTTGTTGGCGTTGGCGTAAGCGTTGGCATTGGGATGTCGAGAAAATCCCAATGGGTCGAGAAGGTTGTGACGTTATACGTTGAGCCGTGGAATGTGATTGATTAAAACTTGAATATCTTTACCAAGTAAACATATTAAAACTTTCGTTTGGCGCTTTGTGGCCTTAGTTGCCTATGTGCGATAAACCCCAACACAACAAAAAAATTGAGTTAAATTTTAAATCCGAGGTCCCAACATGACTAAAATGTCCTTATGACATGTAAGGATGTAAAGTAAATTAATTACGTTGAGAAGAAAACTGTTATAATTGTTTGGGAATCGCACCCATGACGTTCAGGTTGCGAGTCAAACACGCTGTCCATTGGCTATTGGTCAAAGGGAGACGTTGTGTGTCTTGTGGTTTATCACGTGGTTTAGTATGCCTGCTGATGCATGCAAATTAATTTTTGTAATTAGAAGGAGGTACTAATTGGGAAAGAAAGCGGCAAATAATCATTAACGCTGTCGCGTCATACACATAAGGCGGAGCTTAAGTGTCTTCCTTACTTTATTTACATGTAGTTCATACTGTTTGATTTTCTTGCGGTTAATATCTTAATTTTAGTCAGTAATTAATATATTAAATCAATAGCATACATATTATACGCTCTATTAGGTCTGCAGCGCTAACGCAACGTGCGATGACACTACGAAGAGCTGTTTTGCAAACAATCTTATTGAAGCAACCAATTCAAAGTGGCAGAAATGGGGGATTTTTTTTCGTGTCACATCTTTGCTTCGCTTTATTTTTTATTTCCCTGTTATGTGCGGGTCAGCCCCATTAAATACGCAAATGTCCTTTTTTTTGCGCGCGCTGAGCCACCGAATGTGCAGTAGCATCTCAGCAGCTATCATCGATAACAACCACAGGGATGTTGATGTGAGCGGTTTTACCTCACTTCGAAGCAAAACACGTGATACAGTTCCAGGTAAGGAGGTTGCTTCGAGCTCAGCAAACTAGCTGTTTACACGACGTCACAAAAATCGCTGCGGTTGGTATCAAGGAAAAAAAGATCCTTAATCGGTTTCTTTAAAAAAAAAACAATACAGCGTATCACACTGTTATCCTCCACGTTAAGAATACAGTGCCAGCCTCCGAACAGTACACTTCGTTCAAAAGACGGTGCCTCGTTTATCGGCATACTCCCATACCTCGAGCGAACACTGAATTTATATATAGAAGATGTACACCTCCTACAAACCGCACCTCGTGTTAATTCACGTTTGCAAACTAATTTTCTGAACATGACACCAGCGTACCGAAAGCAAACGAAGCAGGTGTTGAGTGAATATTAAAGAAAACTGTCCTCCCCGTGGCATACGTTTTCCTCCCATGTTTTGCATTTCGAAATTTCTCCGAAATTTCGCTCAACTTTTCTGTTTCGACAGTCGCTGTGCCACGGCACACGGACAAACAAGCAGTCCGCAGCACCTCTCAATCTTGTTGGCGTTCGACCTGCGCAGGCAAACTTCGCCGTTCTGGTGTTCACCATTCGCACCACGTGCCGCCTCTCCAAGCAGACAACGTCGGGTGTGCGACTCGAGACTGCAAGGCAAGCGAATCTCACCTGCGCCTAGCAAAAGATAAACATTTCCTAAGCATGCTGATGCAAAGTTCCCGCTGCATGCATGGATACCAGACGACGGAGGTGGCGGCGAATATGCGCACTCCGCTTGTCTGGATGGAAAGCTTCTTTATGCAAAAGCTTGGAAGCGAGGCGTCTCTTCTTTCAGCCCTGTTTATCTGCTCAGGCAAAGGCACGTGCCCAAGCTTTCTTGTCTACAGACTGATAAGAAAAAAATGAAATCAAACAAAAAGGGAGAACACCTCTTATGAAAATGGTCTAGGTATTTTCTATAGAATTCTTATAGACTATTGTCTTCCTATAGATATTTTCTTTTGTGTATTCACAGTCTACAGACTGTCTTTAGAAAAAGTCTACTAAAATATATCGCTATAATCTATTGACTGTCTATAAGTTTTGTATTGCCTATGGCTAGCCAACACTTATAAAATGGTCTGTAGACCATCAATAGACTTATTGTAGGATCTATTGCCTGCCTGCACATATTTCCTTTTGTCTATTCATAGTAAATATGCTGTCTACAGACAAAGATCTACTAAAGGTCTACGACCTAAATCTACAGATTGTCTATAGACTGTCTATAAGATTTGTATTGTCTATAACCCTCTCTATAGAAAGTGTATAGACTTTAGAGACAAAATGCATGCACAGTCTATAGACTAAAGTGTAAAGGTATAGGATGTCTTCAGAAAGTCGACGCCCGAACAGCAGTGTTCCAGGCTTTATAGACAAAAGTCTATGGACCTAAAGACTGTCTAAAGAAAGTTGTAAGGGATTGACTTGTAACGTTTCCTTCGACCCTCAGAACAGAAAACCGTCGTTGCTTGTAAATGCCTTTTTCTGGTGACTTGATAACATATCGTTTATCAATTATGCAACATTCGCGACGTCAACGACGAGCCCGAAGTTTGTGTTCGGGCACTTAGCTTCAGATATTAGAGAAACAGAATTTAGTGTTTCAGTACATTTAGCGTTCGCACTTCATGATGTATAGACGAGACGTTAAAACCCAGAGTACGATTACCTTCAGCGACTGGATTTGGCACGCCTTATTGTATCCCAAGTAAGGCGTGCGCTTGCACGAGCACAGCAAAATGGGGTCAAAGATAATCCCATTCTTGCAAAAACATGACAAATTAGCGTTTCAAATTCACTGGCACTGTTTTACCGTGCAAGGGAAATTTTCAGGAAAGTCCTAACGATCACGGCTGATTGCGATCATTGGCGACAGACGTTTTGAGCCGAAGAGTGCCAAAAATATGACTCACTAGAAAGCAAACTGCTGCTTCTCTTAATGGTTA
The DNA here is from genome assembly GCF_052857255.1 of Amblyomma americanum. Taxonomy (NCBI): domain Eukaryota; kingdom Metazoa; phylum Arthropoda; class Arachnida; order Ixodida; family Ixodidae; genus Amblyomma; species Amblyomma americanum. Next base: position 177,447,736 of record NC_135499.1, read on the forward strand.
GATCCAGGGCAGGTATAATGCTATGCGAGTCGGAAAAATTAAAAGCGATTCTTCATATCTCGGGTCAAATTGCTATGCGCCCCATGGTGACTATATAGTAACGCTTCTGTGTCATTAGGCTGCTCAGCATAAGTTCGCGATTTCGATCCCACCTCAGGCGGCTCAACGTGGATGGAGCAGAACGGAAAAACGTCACCGAATCGATATTTCATTGCAAGTTAAGGAGCAAAAGACATTACTGCGCGAAGCAAGCAGCTTAGATATTACAGACTTCAGCAGAATATATTGTCGGGCTCATATCCAAGAATTCTGGACAAAAGCATTTTTAAGCGGGAACCAGTTTATGAACGCATTTTTTTTTCATATATTGTAAGATTTCACAACAATCAATATATCCGCAGATCTCCCGTCGGCAGGCTTGCATCTTTTTTATTAGCGTTTTTGCTATTGTCAAAAGCATTCCCCATTGATTTTTTTGGCAGTCTTAATAGTTTGATTAGAGCTATGGAAACAATTCAAAAGTAAGATTATACTACACATCAGAAGAATAGACTATTACCTGAAATATTTCTATAACAGTAACGTACAACTTTCAAATATTGAAAATTTTGGTCCAAGAATGTTGGACATGAGTTGGTGTAATTCCTCGGACACGGTAAAGTTGAGCGAAAAGAACACACACAAGACGTCCCGTATGCTGCCTGGCGCGTGCTATTTTCGAGCAACTTTATTATGTCTGAAGAGATTATAGGCATTTATAGAGCGAGCTTTACACCCAAGGCTTAGGGAAGCAACTCTGTTTAGGCCCAAACTCTGGGAAGGAAAATAAATGTCGCAAGAGAAATAAAACGGTTTATTGGCATGTTGGATCACGTGTACATCCAAAACCAACCTCTCGAATGCATGTCGCTCGAATTACACCACCTCACGGAAACTGCCCGCATTCCCAGACGCTTCCTGGGACCCCTGGTGCAAGTGCAACTCGCGTCGGCGATCTTCACGCAATTCAATTACGTCGTTTACTCGGTCGGCCGTAAAGTGTCGCTCATGACTCTTATAGCAGAAACTCTCAGGCAGTCGTCGCACCTGCTTTCCTTTGGACGCCCAAGTTCACACGCGTTGCAGACTGGAACTTCACGGCCTTCCATTATCGTCCCGGGAATGCACATAATTTTTTTACGCTTCCCATAAACGCGGCTCTCGGCAGTTCTGAGTTGTGAAGACCACATGTATCGCGATGCCGTTCGTTGCATGTGTCCACACATACTGAAGGTCGATAAGAGAGGCTAAGAGAGAAATAAGAAGAAAAAAACGCAGTGCCTTCCAGAAACCCACGAGCGTAAGCGGCTTGTCGCACAGAAGAACGACTTATCGTCGCTTCTGCACAGCACTATGGCGGAGATCCGAACAGCGCCCACACAAAGCGCCCGTCAACATTCGTCGCCAGCCTCTCTTATCGGCTAGAGGTCGACATGTTTCTTTTTTTTTTACGGCGCGATCGGACAGCCTTTATTTTCTGTTTTCCTTAGCGAGCTATTCAGACGTACAAACAGTAAGGACGGGTGCCGTTGGCCGTTCAGGCGCGTCCATATCTTTCTATTGCCCGTGTGCTTTGCTTGCACTCGAAATCGCTACCCAGTGACTCCACCTAAGACCACACTGGCCGACAAACGCACAGTACTCTGGAGGACGTTATAGTTTGAATACGCCCTTACCATGGCGCCGTTCATTGGCCTTCGTAAGAAGAACTGATCTCTGACCGTTTGCTCAAGGGGCACTAAGGGTTGTGGTCAGCTCCCTGAACGCAAAACAGAGCACTCTGCGAGCCCCACTTTGCCAAGTGAGCTGTTGTCGTGCATGTTCGCTGAGCTCGTTAATCACCTGTGGGCGCTGTTTCTGCGATAATGCGATAACCGCCAACGTGATGAATCAGCTGTGGTGGTGGCTGTAATGTCTTGCTTTTCAAGCAACTAGCGTTGAGGCAGTGCTAAGCATAATAAACTGGCTTTTCATTCGAAAACCAATAGTATATGTCAAGCGCAAGAGCGGAACAAATACGTCCGGACTAGCGTGAGAACAGATTTCATCGCCATTTCCGCTCTTGCACAAAACTTTATTCGACAAAGCTGCGAGTGATTCCAAAAGTTTTGTTAAGATCTAATACACAAACTATTCCTCTGAAGACAAAGGTAATAAAGCCCTGCACAAAATGGCGAGTATTTGCCAAGAAACGCTGAAAATCACATTACTTGAATGTAGGGATCCCCTTTCTATGGAAGCGAAAGGCTTCAACGCCTATTTAAGTCTTGGTTTCGATTTGGAGATTTTGGCATGCGCTTCGGAACGCGAGATGGTCGAAGGAATTGCGAAACCCTCCGAGCTACGGCGTCTTCCAGAGCCTGCACTGCAAATACGGATCGTAAACATCGGTTGATTTCTTAGTGCACGTGGTCGAATAGAAGCCAATATGCAGGAGTATATTTATTCGCACCTGCCCAGGTAGCTTTAAATGCGGAGATCACAGGCGCGCGCCAATGATGTGGTCCCACCTTCTCTCAAACAGTTGTGTATACACTCAAGTGGCTGTTCAGTAAACTCCTTGCATACTATTGAGAAGGCGCTTGCGCTGCTGTATGCACGGCGAGTTGGGCGGTAAAGACAAAAAAAGCAGCAGCGCGATTTCACCTTTTTCGTGTAAAACAAGCCGGCACTGCCTCGTGATGTGGGCCAATAAAATCTGTTTAAGCTGGGTGATAAAAGTAGGCAGCGTAGAAATGTTTTACATGGTCGACACGTTATCGCGCGGGCTTCTATCGCTCCCCTTCCTCGCAGGCGTTGGATTAGGACGACGGTGATAATGCTGCCCCTGCTGGGACTCACGTGGCTGCCCGGATTTCTAATTCTGGACAGCAGGCCGGCATCCGTGGTCGCCGCGTACGCTTTCTGCATCCTGAACGCGTCACAGGCAAGTCTACAGACGGGCAGAGGAAGCGTGCAACCGCTTCTTTATCCATATGCCCTGCCAGCTGCATGTACTACTTTATTACAGCAGCTCCGTCACATCGCAAGCGAGTCGCGACTGTGCCGAGCTACTGTGCTACTTGCCAGTCAGATGCAAGCGCGGGGACTTCACTTCCGAGAACGGCGAAGTGGCGTAATCATTTGTGTCGCCGTCATGGCAGAGTACGACGAAGAAAACGAGAACTATATTTGCATAAAGTGGCTGCGTACGCAGAACTCGAGTCGAGAAAGCAGAACAGAAAGAAAAAAAAACTGTCTTGTCGTGTGTCTTCCTGACTGGCATGCTGAGTAGAAAAATAGCAGCATTTGTCCTCGTCGATAGCCGCGGTAATTTTCCAACGCCCCATGGCAGTTCCAGAAAACGATTCACGGAGCTTTTGGTTTGAACTGTGTCCGCTTTCGCATGCATTTATGTTTTTTGTCCAGTACACTTCGAATCAATTGTAACAAGTGGCACTGTTCCAGGGGTGCGCGTTATTTTTGTTCCACTGTGCCCTGAACCGGAGCGTCAGGCGAGTGGCGCTGAGGAAGCTCAAGTCAAGCCAGCTTTTCGACCGCTGCGTTCCAGTACGTCTTTCTCTACTCTCTCTCTCTTGTGGCATTCCTTGGGATTGTTGGTGCAGACTGCAATGTGCTTTAGTGTTAATTACGGATAGACTGCGCGCTGTAGGCCTCGTCAAGCAAAACAAAGAGGTCTGAAAACAGAAATAGACTAGTCTATTCCGTGGGCTAGAAACTTATCAGGTCTCACACCCACGGAATTAAACTGAATCAAGGTGTAGGCGCACGGAAAGCAGTGAAATGCATTACGAAAAATTCAAACAGCAGGGTAAGGCAAGAAATGATAGGACTGGGCACAAGACAAGAGCTTGTCTTGCCCAGCCGTGTCGTCCTTTGTCTTCTTCTGCGCTTGGAATTTTAATGAAACTTACGGGTTTTAGGAAGATCCAATTAATAATAATAATAATAATAATAATTGGTTTTTGGAGAACGGAAATGGCGCAGTGTCTGTCTCATATATCGTTGGACACCTGAACCGCGCCGTAAGGGAAGGGATAAAGGTGGGAGTGAAAGAAGAAAGGAAAAAAGAGGTGCCGTAGTGGAGGGCTCCGGAATAATTTCGACCACCTGGGGATCTTTAGCGTGCACTGACATCGCTCAGCACACGGGCGCATTAGTGTTTTGCCTCCATAAAAACGCAGCCGCCGGGGTCGGGTTCGAACCTGGGAACTCCGGATCAGTAGTCGAGCGCCCTAACCACTGAGCCACCACGGCGGGGGAAGATTCAATTGCATTGTCGGGATTTCGCGACGGTAGTCGTGGACCGGTCCGTTATCTCCTGTGAATTTTTCAAAAAAAAAACAAAAACAAACTTGCTTAGGTCTACTAGCCCCATGAAAGCTTACGTGACTGAAAGCCACGTAAGTCTGTGTTGTTTCTAAATTTCTACGCAACAAAATTTTAAAGAATCAAAGAGTGAGCGTAAAAAAAAAAAAAACACTTGCTCAAGATAAATACTCCGCGCTTCTTTCAGGCTATTTAGTGACTCGAGAAATACTAACTGAGTGCACTGTGTTTTGCCAGAAAATTCTGCACGGACAGGGGCTGCTGTTCTTCGCATGCCTGTACTTCCTGTGAAAGTGCAACTTCCCTCTTGAAGTTTAATTTTAAGCTGATGAGACTTTGTTTGCTGCTGCTTCTACTACTATGGCCTGCGCACACCTTCGTATTTCTCTGCCCGCAGGCACAATGGCGGCGAAACAGCAACGGGGAAGAACGATGCAGTTCGTCCACGGTGACGTCGGACAGCCGGGTGATCGCAACGATTTTCGGAAAACGCGGCAGCGCCTCATTCGCCTCCGGAGAAGCCGCAGTGCACGACCCCATGGCTGGGAAGTTCACGAGCACTATAAGCAGTTGTATAGGGAACGCGAACGGCGCTTACTGATTGCGAAATGCTCCGACAAGGCGCACTCAGGTCGGCTGCAGCCCCTCAGGGCTTCTCGCCAAATAAAAATGCGGTTCTATTGCGTTTGCGGAACTGTGTGAAAGAATATAAACAGGTGAAGTGCGGTAAACTGGCATAGCAATTAATCTTTTGCCGGGGTTCTGACTATGAGGAAACATACCGGCACTTGAGGCTTGAGGCGGGAGGTGACGACAGGAAAATAGTGAGCTGTCTGCTTGAGGTCTGACGCTTTTCCGGCGATTATGATGAAATTATAAAAAGGGATTCTAAGCAAGAAACTCCCTCTGCCCTTCCTGCACCTTAGATGGGATCAAATGACACAGAACGAGAACGGGATGATGTTTACAACGAGATGTTGGAGGCGACATATTTGCCTGCTGTATTTCACGAATAAAATGCAAATTCATGCAAACATTTCAGCTAAAAGGGGAGCCACAAACACACCTACGAAGAAAAAAGCAAAATTGTTTTCTTCATGTTACAAGGAAAAGCAAATACCAATGTTTAGATTTTGTTTTGTCTTCATCAACCACGGCACGCTTAGTACACAGTCTCCTTACTTTTAACAGAAATATCCTACACATTTACACCGCATTCAGCAGTGTCGTTATAGCTTGGTTTCACAGTAATTGGATGGCAGATGCAGGAGGACAGACTTCAGCAATAGGACAGCAGTCGGAATCTTGAGCGAGAAACTTCTCCCTGCCTCTACGCTCTGCGTGGCGTTCGCGTCCTTTCAGATTTATAAGAAAAAGATATATCTTTTACGCTTTAGCTGAGCTACAATCAGAAATTTCAGCAGACGACCTTGATAGAATCAGGCTTGTTTATTTGAAACAAACTGCTCTCATATATACTTAGCCAATAAACACCCAAGCGGCAGCGAAAATGTCCCACAGGAAGACTTTGAATCGCCTTATCAGTCGTCTCTTATTGGTCAACGAAACCCTAAGCCAAAGTAGTCTGTTGATTTCGCAGTAAACATGAAAGACAAAACCAATACGCGCAAATAAGTAGGTTTAGCAAGTATACACACTAGCTTCAATGCAGGCTAGGCAAACTGCTCCCAATACTGTCGCTCCTCGGAGAAAGTGTCACGGGAGTGTTCAGAGATGGCGCTTCATGCTCAGGTCCTGCTTTCGCTTCCAAGGCGCGCCGTTTTCGAATAGTAGGCCGTGTACCGACCATTCACATGGAACACCGCAAACTTGAGGACTGCTCGTATTTCTGGTCATTCAATCTATAAAGGTTTTAGTGTCTGCGCTTAATACGCCGTGTTATATACTTACGTTGTATATATGTTGTACGCACTTTCCAGGACCGATGCTATATAACTTATAAAAAACTGTCAGCCCTCACCAGTAGCAGCAGGCAGAAAATGTAACACATTTTTTTTTACCAAATAAAGAAATTAGGAACTACGGAAGTAAGCTGTTAGAAATGTTGATGAACTAGAGTCACTTGTTATAGGCACAGAATAAAATAGACTTTCTGTCTTTATTGCAACTCCTTGGCTCGTTTTTTTTATATATATTGCCTAAAGTGCACTACTTGATTAGTATCAGTAAGGATGGGGAGAACCAGGAATTAATTCTTTACTGTTCATTCTTTGTTAACCTTGTTAGATTGGAATACAGGTAGTAAACCCTCGTTTCCTCTGCCACCTTTTTTCGTCCGCAGCTGTTCTTCACAAACTACCTACATTATGCCTATGCATGTGCTTTTCTGTACAGGCTTCCCAAGAGTGACCCTGGATTTGTAGTGGTTGTTTGCTTGCCACAATCTATGAGATCATCAGAACTAGGGTACCAGTCACACAGCCCAGGAAAAGTGGTATGCCACAGAAGTCAATTGAAGCAAAAAAAAGGGAACTAGAAGAAGTTCACCACATTTGTAGCAAAAAAAAAGATCATGCTGAGCATTATCATGAACATTATCATTAACATTATCATTAAGATCATTAGGGTAAAGTCCGTTAATGCATTCGCTTCCATCTCAGGGTGCACAGGTAAATAAATACATGAGATGGATCAAGGCAGCAAATTTGGGTTGGTTGTCCGCCCTGTATTCGATGAATACAGTGCATACATACAACCACTGAACTGTCAACACTGATTAATTTTGAGCAGTTATAAGACTACTGTATCACAATGCAGGTTACAATGACTGCATTTTCTCTGAGACAAGTATGTTAAGCAAAGAAGGTCATCATATATTTTGTTCCTATCATAGAGAGCCTTGTATCTTTGTCATTTTGATTGTACATGTCACACCCTAAAGTGAACGAATTGAATAAATACCTGCGCGTTTTCTTATGCAATATGCTATAATTAGCAAAATCACCTCCTGGGTATATTATCTGGTGCGGCATCGCTTTCTGCCTGTCTCCACAGTGATACGTAGTTGAGGAGCAACAGGCAGCCTCTATTTTGAGTTCTTGGGCTGAAACTTCAAGATAACTGAATATATGCTGGAGTATAAGGTGACAGAGATATGGTAGGCAAATGCTTTGATAATGATGTAAACAGAGGCAGCAATCAGTTCCACGTGCATATAAAAATGGCACTCTTACTGCAGATTTAAAAAAAAAATGGCGCAGTAGAAGCATAAAAGCAGTTACATGTTTCATCAGCATTTTAATAAAAGCATAACATTAAAACAGTAATGGTATCCGGTTGAGTGCAATGCTGTTTTCGTACTGGGAGATTTATTTATGTTCGCAATGAAATATGTTACCCTTAAAATGTCAGCAGCGTACTGCTACATATGTACCGTATTCAATGTCATCTCAACATAACCAGTCGTGCATCAAATTCAAAAGTTATTTCTTCAGTTATATATCGGGCGTTTCAATTATACCAAAAGCTTATAAGTGCTGCACGTAGCCATCACTCTCAAAATCACCACAACCGCAGCTTTACTGGACTATATTACTTCCTCTTGGACTAACAGGTAGAACAAAGCACTTGCTTTGCTTTGCGGATATTTATTCCTGAACGTTTGCTCCCAAATATACTTTTTGATTTCATTTTAAAGTACAGAAGCCTTGACAGATTTTAACATCTCCTTATAACCCCAAGCTGTTAACACTTATTGTGCTCAAGGTTCATTCTACTCTTCATCGGCAAATGTAATTCCAATCAGTTACAATTGACATTTTTTTTTTACCGCGCAGCACCGAAAAAAATCTAAATGACACGCACTGTACAAAATTTCGCTGTTTGAAATAAATATGCCAGTGCGACAAGAGAGTAAGCGCCTAATATGGGGTGGGGGGGGGGGGGGGGGGGTTCCGTATTTCTTAGAGAGCACGAACAGTAAGCTCAACAATTTGACATCCTGTTGCATCGCGACTGCAGCACTGTGCACGTGTTGTTCCGGCAATGGCTAATTCTACGTTTAAGGTGCCATGTAGTGGAGCTCCCCGATTTCCCCCGGCATTGGTGGGAACCCCGATCAGAAAGCTTCCTTTTCTCCAGCGTGTGCAGTTCGGACTGCAATTTCGGCTTTGGACATCGATGAGTACAGAGTCAGTTTCAGAGCCATGTTCGGCGCGACTAGAGGATGGTATTCGACCGAGACTGTCGGGGAAATTGACAAAAAGCGTTCGCTGCTTAATAAAAAAGTCTATACCTAAGAAAAAAAAATGAATGAGTAAAATAAAAAAAATAATGATCCAAAAGGCAAATAAATGCCCGTGAAAGTTTCGCGGTACTCATCTGAAGGCACAAGAAACGAAGTCGTCCTGAGTACATCCTATCCTGAAGATGGAGCCACGAATAGTTTTTGGACCTCCAGAGTGCAAGCAGAGATAAAAGGTGCCCTTGGTCGTCGAGTAAAGCTTCGTAAGCTACCACACTTAATTGCAAAGCTCAGTGACAAGTCAGCTAGTATTGCCCTTCAAATACTTTCGAGCGTGTATCGCACTTGACGCCACAAACCAAGCCACGGTGACATCAGAATCACTCTACTTATTCAAACTGCATAAAATGCGATCCCTTCCATCGAGACTCCGCTCCCGGTGCATTGCAACCACACAAGATTTTGGTGCGCCGACTGCTTAATAAAAACACGAAACATTTTCCCGTGGTGTCAACGAGCGCTATACACTACTCTAAAGCAAAGCGTTCGCCGGGCTGCATACCGATGACGAGTGGAGTGCTTGCGAATTCTTGACCCAAGCGAAACATAAGGAATTAGAAGCTTTCATTTTGCTCCCGGCAACTATACCACCCAGTAAACCCAATAAACGGTACGAGAAGCATTTCGTGAATGGCATATACTTAAGTCAATCGATCTTCGAGATGGAGGTGAAAGTACTTCTATTCTTTGCATGAAGAATGAAGGAATGACAATGAAGGCTATTGCAAAAGGGTAATTAAAACCGTTTTGGGAGCACAGATGAAAGAATCTGAAGGATGAAAAATTACAGGATTGCACTTAAGTGTGCTGAAGAGCGGAAATGCGGAAGTCTTTCTCTTTCCTCTCTTTCTCCCTACATTTCTCTTTTATATTTTTATTTTTATTGCTTCAAATTTGTTTATATTTTTTTTATTTATTTGTTTTTATTTATTTTATTTTTATTTTATTTTCTTCTTTTTAGCTTATTTTACTTTTTATACTAAGTAAGCCTTCTGACGCATTTACATCGCTTTTCATCGAATTAGTCCCACAAAACCTGTTTCAAACAGCATTTGTTTTCACAAACTCATTTTAATTAACTAATAATAATCCATCAACAAAAATTTCCCATTTCAAGATATACTCACGCACTACCTAACACATTCAAAATTTTGCACATTTATCTCCACACGACGACATAATCGTGCGGACAAAATTTGCGGACACTTTTTGCTGACGTGACACAACTACTGTACAATGCTTTCGCATTAATAAGCCGGCTTTCAAATATGAGATTGCAGTAGCTGAGTTGGAGAATCACTTTTTTGCCTTAATTTAATCAGAAGCAAGACAGACGAAGGAATTTCCATAATTGTGAGGGTCGCATCGTACGAATATTTCGAAACGATTGAACAGGCTCGCCAATTCTGAATAAACTCGAAGACGCCAGTTAAAAGTTCGATACGTGTGCCATGTGAAATGTACGCAGCCAACCTTCGAGCCAAGCTGAAGTTTTGTGAAAAGTTAGTTTGAGCGAACTAGGCACTGATGAACGGTTGCCGTAAGTAACCAAGGATACAATTCGCTTGGTTATATATCTTATCGACATGCCACATTCGGCTACTGGCCAAATGAAGGCAAAGATAGTTCTGCCTACTAAAAACTGAAAGTACAATGTTGAGAAAAACTCGCTCGGGTTCTTGTTGCGAACTGAATGAAAGCGCGAATGTTCAAACGGTTGTTTACATGGAGTTGCCCCACACGTTGCTTACACTGAGCCAGCAAGGTTGCAACCTCCCAAAGAATAAAGCGCCCATGTTCCCTCGTACTCATATGGTTTTCATTGATCCTGTTGTCCAAAAATAAATTACTTTCCAGAATTCTGCATCCCGTAAGCGTTTGTTCATGAGTGTAGAGACATGGACAAACATTTTGCGGGATGCGGGCTCGGAGAAACAATATTCTGTGCGGTCAAGCGAAGCAGTTCAGTGAGAAGTACTGAATCAAAAGAGCACATGCGTGCTCAATTCACAGGAAAAACATCAGCTTCCCGACTAGCGAGGCCAGCCAGAAATAATTTTTTTCTAAGAATCCGCATCCGTGCAAACTTTTGTTCGTGACTGTACGTGTTGTGATTCAGTCCGCCTTTTTTTTGTGGGGCTGCAAAGGGGTCGTTGCGTTTCCTGGTGGAAGTATAGTGTCTCTGGCGTCATTGTTGTTGGTGCACTTTTCACTTCACCTCTCAAACTACAGCTACCACTCGGAAAACGGCCACAATTACGCAGCGGAAAGCCATTTTCGTACGTTGATGGTTACAACATGGAAGGCCCAATCTGTTGGGCGACTAAGTTGGACGACTAAGTTGATACTATAGGTTATACAGCTGTGCTGTTCTGCATAAGGCTTTGTGTGAAAAGAAGTTTGATAGGTTTAAAATACCGAAGAGTACCTTTTCCTGCATCCTGATTTTAATGTGCAACCAACGTTTGCTCAAGAGCTTAACCAATTACGATCAAGACGAAGCAAATAATATGGATGAATCGGTCCGAGTGCTAAGTTGGTCGAAATCCTTATCGCAGTTTGTTAACGCGCATTCATCGTCAAATAATCGGAAGTTAGATGGTAAAGCTTACAGCTGTCTTCTGGGGGCAATACCACGGTCGCTTCCACGGAGCTAGCTTGCAGAAAATAACACGTTGTTAAAGCACAAGCACCGCTGTTTTTCCGACGGCTTCTGCCCGCACTCAGCTTCTGCTCTCCCTTCTCGTTTTCTTTTTTTCTTGGGATGGGGGGGGGGGGGGGGGGGGAGGTTATCAGACCTTCCCCGGAAAAAAAGACTCAGTAGTACGATCGGCCGCCGGCAGTAGGTTGTTCGCTCGTAATCCCTCCTCCCAGCTGTCCAAAGAAGGAATTACTGCAGAAAGCAAGAAATTGCAAATTAAGGACAAGTAAACGTATTTAGCCTTGCCCCATAAGTGGCTTTATTCACCCGAGCAGAAGACGGGCGTCGAAGCCTATAAATACACATCGACGAAAAAGAAAGTGAGGGTGTCCCCTACGGTATCACAACAAAACAGATGAAGCTCAAATATATCGTAACCCGTTCCGTTCTTTAATGGAACCGTGTACGCTCCAGTTTCGCAACAGTTCCCATGCGGACGGGCTACAGAGGGAATAAAAATAAGAATAAAGAGGAGCGTCAGCAGGTTCGCAGTGCAGCGGCGTGTCGTTCTATTATAGCACTAAGGCAGTGGCACTGGACTGAAAGTGGGACGTTTAGAGCTCTGAGCGCTGATTTTCCGCTGGGATGGCGCGGTTAGCACGCAGTTAAGCGCTTCAATGAGCGCTCTGTGCTCCATTAGGTTCCCTATGATGCTCTACAATTTGGCGGAAATAGAGAAAAAAACATCGGCGTATCGAAGCCTCAGTGAAGCTTGGCTTGTGAACTCATCGCGTTCAACCTATAGATGTGCTTCTTAGCTTTCATCGCGTGGGGGCTCACATGCTGTTTATGGAGGCCTTAAGGCGACATTCTTCCATTCATATGTATCAGCAGCGCGAACACAAAAAGGAAGAAGACGGAGAAGATAGTACAGAGCGAAAGTACAGAGCGCTCTGTACTATCTTCTCCGTCTTCTTCCTTTTTGTGTTCGCGCTGCTGATACATATTGATCGCTTCCAACTAGCCCGGCAGATGGTGTTATTCTTCCATTGCGGCACTTTTGTTTTTTTGTCTGAGAGCGTTCATTCCTTTAGGCCTTACAACATGCAGAGTGCCGGAAGGGCAAGATAAGAGACAGTTCATGCAGTGTTCTCTGTCCGTGTTCTTGCAATGCGCATGCTGCATCTCGCCTTCGTCTGCATTCGGCCAGTAACTTAAGAAGGCGCTGTTACTCGTGTATTTTACAGCTAGAGCTTTTATACGAAGCCTTCCCCGGGCGGAGCTTCTGCGTGGCCCGGCGACACAGGTGCTGACAACAGACACCACAGTGAGGGTAACCCCACGGGGGGCAATCGCCCACAGGGCGGTGCAAAAGCGAGAGCGCAGAAAGCGCCATTGTGAGGCAACGTGAGCCAAGCTCGCATGACGTCAGAGGCCAGAAGGAGTGCGCAGAAGTTCTCGCACGCCGCCTCGTTCAACAGCGTGAATGCCATTGTTGTCGCAGATAAGAGCCTGCTGTGTGCGTTGCCAGCCCGTCGTCCGTTACAAAATGGTCTATAGACAGTCTATGCACTTCTTATACACTCTATTGCTTTCCTATAGATATTTTTGTCTGTTGATAGTCTATAGATTGCCTATCGACAAAAGTATGCTAGAATTGTAGGGTCATAAATCTCTAGATTGTCTGTAGAGAGTCTATAGGATTTGTATTGCCTATAGACTGTTCTCCAGGGATTGTCTATAGAAAGTCAATAGCCTTTATAGACTTTGTAAAGAAGTTTTTGTAAGGGGTGCTCACGCGGTGCGGGCTGGACAGTTTTATTTTTTTTAATCTTGCCCATTCTAGTTGTGGACACGACGAAGCATGGTGCATGAATGACGCTTTATTGAAGAAGGCGAGCGGTTATATAGGCAAGCGGTTAGATAACAGAAATGGGGGCTGCTTCTGTCCGGCTAGGCGCGTGTGCATGACTTGCACTACGTCACATCTCCTCTCTCTCTCTCTCTCTCTTTTTTTTTTAATCGTCGAATCAAGTAGAGTTTCAGAACTCAGGCGCCGGGTATCTTCGTGGTGGTTGGCGCTTCCGTTCACTCCTGCGGAGTTGTGTAGATTCGAATGTCCCTGTAGTGTCTGGGACTCTCACAGCTGGCAGCGGCGCGGGAGTCTTGTGGTCTGGAGACGAGGGAGGAGGAGCCGGATTGAGGTGTTCTCTTGTGCGCTGAAACTGTTGACACTCTTCCGTTTTGACGATGTAGGCACGAGGAGTCTCAGCCCGCTGTACGACCGTGACAGGGGACCATGATCTTGAGGGCACATTGTACATAGTTGCGGTCGAGCCAGTGCGAAGCTCTGGAAGAGGCCGTGTACCTCTGTTGTAGAAGCAGCGTTGCTTGCTCCTGATGTCTTCTAGCCTTCGTCGCACGGTCTTGGGTGGCACTGTTTGTGGCTGTAGGTGGCTGGTTGGTACAGGAAGCAGCATTCTTGTCTGTCGGCCCATGAGCCTCTGCACAGGGTACTTCAGAGAAGAGTCCCGAGGTGAATTTCGACACTCAAGCAATGCGGCACAAAACTCAGTGCTGCCGAAACGGAACCGCCTTAACAGCTTCTTAGCTTCCTGTACTGCTCTTTCTGCCATTCCATTCGAGCGGGGATAGTGCGGACTAGACCGGACGTGTTGCAGGCCAATCTTATCGGCGTAATCCTTGAACTGTTGGCTACTGAAGGGTGGTCCGTTGTCTGTGCAAAGTCGCCTTGGGAAGCCATGTGTTGCGAAGATGTCATTGCATGCTGCAATAACCTTGTTGGCTGACGGCGCTTGCACAAGCCTGATTTCAAAAAAGAAAGAGTAGAAGTCAACAACGACTAAGTACTCGGCACCGTTGTGATGACAAATATCAGCTCCTACTGACTCCCAGGGCAGAGTTGGTATCTCGTGACTTAACAGCGGTAGTCGCGCATTTCTTGATTTGTACTTTTGGCATGTTTGACAGCGTTGAGCGACTTCGTCAATATCGCTGTTTATACTTGGCCAGAAGACAACGGTTCGGGCGCGTGCCTTCATTTTTTCTGCTCCTGTGTGCGCAGCATGAAGAGAAGCCAGTACCTCACTGCGCAGTCTGGCAGGAATGATAAGGCGATTGCTCCGGAACACAAGGCCGGATTCAGTATGCAGCTCGTCGCGGAAGCTCCAGTAGCTGCGTAGCTCGGTAGTGACGTCAGCCTTGTCAATGGGCCACGCTGTGCTTGCATACTGGCGAAGTTTCCCCATGCTTGGGTCGCGGTCCGTCTCCCGCAGAACTTGCTCCAGGCGCCTGTCTGAAGCTTGAAGACAAGCGATAGTGTTAACGTGGAAATGCGCTCAATGTTCTACGAGCCGTGCTTTATTAGGAAAACGTGATAACGCGTCAGCGATGAACAGTTGTTTTCCCGGAGTATACTTGACATTTATATGGTATTTTTGTAGGTTTAGACGCATACGCTGCAGGCGGAGAGGGCACTGGCATAATGGCTTCTTGAAAATCATTTCGAGCGGCTTGTGATCAGATTCCACAATGACTTCTGGCTGCCCGAAAATGTAGTCGTTGAATTTTTCACAGCCGTGGACGATTGCTAGCATCTCTTTCTCTATCTGCGCGTACCTTTGCTGTGCTTCTGTCAGCGAGCGAGATGAGTAAGCTAAGGGGTGTCCATCCTGCATTATCACAGCGCCAATTCCGTTTTGGCTGGCGGCTACAGATAGGGTGATTGGTTTGCCCTTCTGGTAATATGCCAATATAGGAGCCGTTGCTAGTGCTTCGCGCAGTGCTTCAAAGCTTTTTTGATGTCTGTCTTCCCAAACCCATGCAGCATTCTTTTTTAAAAGTTCTCGGAGCGATGCTGTGAGCGTTGACATATTAGGAATGAAGCGGGAAACGAAGTTCACCATACCCAAGAATGTCTGTAGCTCTTTCCGGTTGCAAGGGGCCTGCACGTGGAAAATATCTTCCAGTCTCCCTGGATCCAGGCTCAACCCGTCGCGCGTCAACACGTGGCCTAGGTACTTGACGGATTCCTGCAAGAAGTTACACTTTGTTTTGTTCAATTTCAAGTTGTGCTCCTGACATCTTGTCAGCACATTGACAAGATTTGCGTCATGCTCTTCTTTAGTGCGACCCCAGACTAGAATGTCGTCCATTACGACTGCTGTGCCAGTGAGACCTTCTAGTACTTTGTGCATGGCGCGCTGAAATATTTCGGGAGCCGAAGAAATGCCGAAAGGCATACGTAGGAACCTGTAACGACCGTACGGAGTGCTCATTGTGCAAATTCTGGAGCTTTCCTCATCCAGTTTTATCTGCCAAAATCCCGTAGCGGCATCCAAAGTCGAAAAGTATTGTGCTCCACACAGAGACGGTGCAATGTCTTCTAGCGTTGGCATAGGATAATGTTCCCTCAGCAGCGCTTTGTTCAAATCAGATGGATCGAGACATATGCGTACCTTGTCGTTCTTTATGACGGTAACCATGTGGCTGGACCACTCGGTTGGCTCGGTCACCTTGGAAACTACTCCGGCTGCTTCCGTGCGGTCCAGTTCCGCTTTTACTCTGTCCTCGAGTGCGAACGGAATCCGGCGTGCTGCTTTGACCACTCCTTGGGAACCTGGCTTGAGCTTCAAGTGGTAGACGACACCCTTGAGCTCGCCTAATCCGGAGAAGACGTCTTCATACGGCTTGACTACGTCGTACAGCTCTTGGTGCTCCAGTGAAGCAATTCGGCGAATCAAGCCTAGCTTCTCGGCAACTGAGCCGCTAAGAGTCACGGGTATGTCGTCTTCCATTACGAAGAATGTCGTTTCAAATGTTCCCTCGGGTCCGGTCACATGAAGGTGACTACGTTTCGTTGCTTTTTTCTGAAAGCCAAAAAATGTGTTCAGCACGACAGCGCAGTTTTCGGGTTGCTTTTGAGTTATCTTCTGCAGCTGGCTGCGTGATATGACCGAGCAATTGGCTCCTGTATCAAGCTTGCAGGCAACGGGCGTTTCTTCTATTTTCACGATTGCAGTCCAGCGGTCGTCTTTCTTGCTGCTTGGCGATAAAGTTTGCAACCAGAAATTATCTGCCTGTCCGTCTGAATTTGCTTCCAGTGACGCCACTTTTTGCTCTTTCACGCAGAGGTTAGCGCTCTTCGTTTTGCACGCAGCTGCAAAATGATTTCTTTTGCCACATTTTAAGCACGTGCGTCCCTTTGCAGGGCATGTTTCACTGTTGTGAACACAAGCACATTTGTTACAGCGACTTTTCATTTGGAGGACCGCATTGACCTCCACTTGACAGTTCTTGCTGGAGTGTATTTCTTCACTTTGCTCTTTGCCGTGTTCCCCAGCTCGACACATTTCAACAGTTTTGGCCAAGGAAGCATTTTCAGAAAGAAGCGTTTCTTGAAGCTTCTTGTCTCTCATTCCCAGAATGATTCTGCTTCTTAGCATGCGTTCTTCCAGCTCACCGAATTCACAGCTTTTTGCTAGTACACGCAGCTCCGTTAACCAATCGTTAAAATGTTCGTCTTCCTTCTGGTCACGCTTTCCAAATCGAAACTCGTGATAAGCTAGGTTTAGTGCTGGTTTGTAGAACGCTTCAAACTTTCGCTTCAGTACAGCAATGTCGCTTTTATCCTCTCCAGCATCAAATACGAAAGTGCTGTACGTTTTGCGTGCGTCTTCTCCAATACTGATGAGAAAAGTGGCTGCCTGTACCTCTTTCGGTTGTTGGTCCAGGTAGGTTGCAGTTGAGAATAGCTCGAACTCTTGCTTCCATGCTTCCCAGCTATGCCAGACATCTCCCGTTGTATCCAGGGCCTTCGGTGGTGGCAGCAGCGAAGTGACGGGGGCGGCAGGCTGGGCGCGGTGCTGCTCGGCGTCTGTCATGGTTCTGGTCCGATGAAATTACCCGGGCCTCCGGGATTGCCGTGCTTCTGCCGTCGGTTACGTTGCCCGGTTGCGTTGCGCGATCGCTAACCGGCCACTCCTGACACCAGTCTTTGTGGGCATTGCCGAACAGGAAGCCGATCGACGATGAATCCAGACCGAGCACCGCCGGCAGACGAAGAGTGCGTATGAACGCAAATGAGTAAGTGACAGCGAGAGGAGGCGGCCTTGGCCATACCTGGGCCGTCGATGGCCCACTTGGGTGACTTGGACTGCACAGCGCGCAATTTAACAGCTCTCGCTGAAAAATGGGCTAAGCAGCTAGCTTAGCGGTGCTGAATTTTTTTTAGTGCGCTGTCCGCTCTCCTACTGCAACGAGACGAGATAACGGTAGCATTTTATATTTAACTGAGCAGAAAAATTCACCTCTGCTCAGCACCTGTCAGAAAAGATTGTGTAGGATTACACTAGGCATTGGTAGCTTTCGATCAGAGAATTCGGAAGCGCATTTAGTAGTTTGTCACATATTATGCGATATCCACGTCCTTAGTTTATAATTTGGCAGTTTCAAGTTCATAATCAGGGTACAGTCACAGAGCGAAAAGCACAGCGTGCACGTACCCAAAAACCAGACGCACACTGCGCTATCAACTGTTGAGTTTATTCAAGTCGTCATCAATTTATAGAATAATCACTGCATGACAAAGCCAAATCATGGTGGGGACAACGTACAAGATGGCCACCAGTTCACATGAAAACAAGAGATGTACAATCTATTTGATAGCTATTAAATTTCTATGTTTAAAAAAAAAGTAACGGATTGCAGCGGTGGCCTAGTCGTTTTAGCATCCGCCTCTCATGCGGGAGGTGCGGGGTTCGATCCCCAGTGCCGCCGGTTACCCACCGGTGATACAATGTAAGCTTTCATCTGTCTGGTGCTCTTCTTCTTTAGGGCGAGATGCTTGAGAAAAAGAAACAATAAAACATTGTGCCATAGCACTCATCGGACACACATTCATGAAATTCATCAAAAAAAAATATCTGACGGTTCACCGACACATGTATCATAGTGCATTGCAATATAGTAGGCTTCTTTTATCTCCTTCAGACATGGTAGTTGCGCGCAACACACACACACACACACACACACACACACACACACACACACACACACACACACACACACACACACACACACACACACACACACACACACACACACACACACACACACACACACACACACACACACACACACACACACACACACACACACACACACACACACACACATACACACACACACACACACACACACACACAAGACAGGGTACGGGACTAGCGCACCCTGTCTTTGTGTGTGTGCCTTGCGTACCCTGTCTTGTGTGTGTGCGTTTCGCGCAACTACCATGTCTGAAGTATTGAACCAACTAGCCCGACAACACGTTCTACTTAGTCATATTTCTTTTATCTCTATTGTATCCCGATAGATCTCAAATCTCGCGCATCTATGTAATTTCGTGACCTTTCTGTGTGTTCTCTTCATCATGATTTGATTTTGTCATGCAGTGATTGTAGTATAAATTGCCGACGTCTTGAATAAACTTATGAGTTGATAGTCAATGTTCTGTGCGTCCGTGTCTCGTGTCCGCGCTGTGACTACTTTTATTGTGAACAATAAACTGGCCCGAACGTGTACCCAAGTGTAAGGCCGGCACGGTTCCTTATTAATAATTTGCGGTGTTTTGCTTTACTCGAGTTGAAGGCTACACCCCAGTTTACGGTTGCGGAATATTTAACGCCAGCCAATACCGATATTAATTATGCACATAATTTTCTTTGGGAAAAGCCTACTCTGCATTTCATGTAACCGTACTCATCCAGCTCCTTGAGTTAACCCTTATAAAAATGGTCTATAGACAGTCTAGAGACTTGTTATAGACCGTATTGCCTTCCTGTAGATATTTCTTTTTATCTACTCATAGTCTTAGAATGTTTACAGACAAAAGTCTAATAAAAGTGTATGGCCATAAATCTATAGATCGTCTATAGAATGTCTATAGGATTCGTATTGCCTATAGACTGCTTTCTAGGGTTCGTTTATAAAGAGCGTATCGACTTTATAGACATAAGTTTATGGACAGTCTATAGACTGTCTAAAGAAGTTTTTGTAAGGGTTGACTCATTGAAGTCATGGTAAGCGTACATATATCACCCAGGTTTGCACGAAAAATTGCGCAGGTTAAAAAAGAAAGCAAGAAACAAACCTCAAAAGCCGTGATCTATGACAGGTATCGAAGGTAAAGCAAAGACGAGTTGACATTGAATTCAAGTACTCAGTGAATGAAAGCGGAAAAATGACTTCCCTCTTGCTTTCATGGCATCTCTTCAGCGCACATTTGTTTACTTCGTAAAAGGCGCGGATGCTTTCGAGGTTCAGACGGGGTATTTTGAGATATCTGGTGGTATCAATTTCGGGCGGGCACGAACAGCCTGGGGCGGAGACCGCAGCTACAGAACCGGTCGGACTCACTCCGGCATGCAGTTTCTTGCGCTACTGACCGCAAGCGCGGTTTCCGGTTCCATGGGCACCACTGAGGACCACTGAGTGTGTTGTGCATCGGCCCACACTGGACGTGCAGCGCACAACCGAGCTCCTGCATGCGGGAAAAAACGGCTGAGCTACAGACCACACATGAGCTGCGCTGGGTGGCGCTAGCCAGCTGTGGAACGTATCGCATGTGAAAGAATGTACTTAGTGGTCTTTCCCTTTTGGTTTCTCCTTGTGAGCGGCGAGTTAATTGCTAGCTATGTCTATGGCTGATTCCCACACGAAGATCAACGAGATAAGCGCGAGAAGTGGACAGTGTATCCGCCCTTGCCTTCCTGAAGGGCAGTGGAATAAAGCAGAGAATTAAATTTTCCTTTTCGAAGGTATGCCTTGGAGGCAAGTTCGCTGTGCGAAAAGCTAACGAGCTCTTGAGCGCCTGCATTAATGAAATGTCTCGTTTGCATCTCAGATAATGCTTACCTCTGTCAAAGTGTTAAAGCATGTTAAACTGGCGCCCATAGACAATGTTACACCGTCAGACTGCTATCCTTTTTTCAGTTAACATAATTTTTACTCGCCGCCATGAGGCTCTTATGGGGCGGTACATGTGTGGGGGCGGGAGTCGGCCGAGACGGGCTCGCATAAATCACTAAATACTAGTCCGCGATCTTTGTCTTTCGTTCCTTCTTTGTCGCCGCGTCTTTTACGCGTAATGGTTCTTGTAAGCCATCATCTAGATTCGATAGATAAAAACCACTGCATCAGGCAGATAAATTTCTTCTTTTACTCTGCCTACATGTTGTTCTCTCATTCATACGGTCACGGTCAGCGGTACGAATGAAATAAGGTCGCCCTTAAATTGTCCAACGGGCCACACGTCGCGCCGAACGGGCGATGGCGTTCCGTGTACTCCTCGACAACGCTGCGACACGCTATCGTATCTCACTCTTAAAGACGAAGCTTAAGCGTCCTTCAATCTTTTTATCATTTAGTTTGGATGTAGAAAATATTCAAAACGGTTGTTTACGTGTCACCCGCCTCGGTGGCTCAGTGGTTAGGGCGCTCGGCTACTGATCCGGAGTTCCCGGGCTCGAACCCGACCGCGGTGGCTGCGTTTTTATGGAGGCAAAACGCTAAGGCTCCCGTGTGCTGTGCGATGTCAGTGCACGTTAAAGATCCCCAGGTGGTCGAAATTATTCCGGAGCCCTCCACTACGGCACCTCTCTCTTCGTTTCGTCTTTCACTCCCTCCTTTATCCCTTCCCTTACGGCGCGGTTCAGGTGTCCAACGATATATGAGTCAGATACTGCGCCATTGCCTTTCCCCCAAGACCAATTATTATTATTATTGTTTACGTGCCCTTTAGAAGCAGCTCGTCAACGTCTCTGGCAAAGGACATTTCTTTCCTTGCTATGGAATTATTCAGCAGTAAGATGTACGCAGCTGTCAGCAGCGAGCTCTAGCGGCACCGTTCATATATATTTGTACGTTAGAACTTTGTCACATTCTTGTGATGTTCACAGTAATCGTCGCACTCCCAGCGTCGACAGATCTTCCACGAAGGCGCACTCGACACGATCGAAAGTGTGCCCACTGAAGCCACACGTCGTGGAGGGCTTCGGCTAACCTGCAGTATCGCTATCTGCATCGCTCACATTTGAATGCCGGACATGCCGGCGCTCGCCCTCCAAACGAAACCAGCGCGCGACACGTAACGCGCTCTACGGCTACGCATGCAGGCGGAGGGACGCCGAGGGGAAGGGGGAAAGGTGACGGCAACCTCGTGCGGGCGACGGCAACGACGGCGAAGACCCGCAAGAAGCGGGCGCCGCCGCATCGGCATCGAGGTGCACGTTGTTGGTCGGCCGACCGGCGCGCTGCCTACGGAGGAGAGCATCGGCAATGGCAGAGTGGGCCAGTCCTTCGGGAGATTGAGACTTCCGACGGCTGGGTCACGGGAACAGCCGGGGAAAGGACGTGGAGGTGCGGCCAGGTGTAGACGATGGGGCTGCGAGGAGGAGACACGGAGGAGAGAGAGAAGGAAAGAAAAGGGCGGCGGGCAGCCACCTCATTCCATAGGCTTTGAAGCGATCGCCTATGCACCGCTTGCAAAAGAGCTTCGAGGAAACTCAACATACGGCCGCGCCGGTCGGGCTTTTAGCACGGGCGAGCTGCGCTCCAGCTGCGCCTCTGGTAGACACGCACAAGAAACTTGCCGCACCTTGCGTTGAAGCCATGCTACCGTGTAGCTCAGGAACAGGCAGAATGTTTTGGGAAAACGATTAATTTCGGCGTGCGCCGCCCCGTTAGCCCGCCGGAGCCCGCGGTTCAGTCCAGGAAAAGGCCAGCCAGGACCTTCCCCGTGGTTCTGGATAGCGCGAACCGTCGACGTAATACGTGACATCACAGCGTCCGGAAGGCGTATACAGCTCGATTAAACGAAAATAACTCGAAGCAGGTCGCACACAGCGAAGCGCCTAGGGAGCCTTTTATGTGTCTTGCATTGGAAGCGAGAAAGGAACAGATTGCGGGCCGCGATAGTAGCAGGGCCAGGCGCTGGTCGGTGATTCCCTTTTTTCCGTGATGGGCGTTTGTGTTCCTTGGATCGGTTGCATAAGATACTTACGTGCGCTGGTGTGCTAGTTTCCGCAGTGCTTACAAGGGAGGACCGGGAGCGATGTAGTTACCAGACAGGTCATCTACTAAACTTGGCCCCACCTACTGTTCACGATAGAGAGCCTCAGCGGATAGACGTAGTTCCACAAGAAGCGTTGAAGCGATAAATTCCTATCTTGTGCCGGGCGTCAGTGCCCTTTGACATACGTCTTGCTTTTTGCAGCGAGAGTTTCATACAAAGAACGCCTCGGAGATTGTTTAACAGTACTGAGGATCGGCCTCAATTATATTATGAAGTTGAATTGTTTTCTGGCATGAATATGTAGCCTACGGAATTCCCCAAAATCAATGGGCTGTAGCGCATTGTGTTCGACAGGGAGGTGGTCTTGCGTGTTTCTGCGTGAGGTCCTGGCGCATGCACTATTTCGGTGACAACACGTCGATGCACTACAAGCATGTTATTGACTGCTTATGCAGTATAGTACATAGCCCTGTTGCCTAAAAGATGCGCCCCGTCCCCTTCCTTTGCATACTACAGAACATTCAAGCAAAAGTGTTTTGCGCAGGCCTTCCGCGCCGTGCGTCAACTACCCGTTAAGTAACAAAAACCCGCGCTTTCCTAACTGATGCATGCACAACACCCCTTTGTTCCTTCCAGATACTTACCCTGAGTGCTGGTTCTCAAGCACCATAGCAACTGTTTTTATCCCCCAGGCCTTGCTTCCACCGTCATATCTGTTGTCTCTCAAGCGCAGGAGATTTGTACGAGCCCTTTTAGTTTACACGGCTGCCACCATGTGCAGCGTGGCGCTGATTCTCAAAATCAGAGCAGGAATTTTGAATGCTCGGAACATCCCATTAATTTTCTATGGCCATCGGAAATGGTTGGTGTGAGTGCATGTAGGAAGCATTTTATAGGTCCGATTTGGCAGCGACAAGGATGAATCGGGCGTAATATTCACTGTGTTAGCGCAGAATCGCTCGGGACTCTCTAGTTTGCTCAAAATTACAAATTTAACATATTCGCATTCAGTTACGTGGTGTAGGCCACTGGAGGCCAACAGATGACGCTAGTTGATGAATGTCCGGAATGCTGGTTATGCCTTGAGAAATGCATAGACCATGGTGAGAATTAAAACAACGGGCGCTGAGAAGCCGCATATTTTACGCCTGGGTTCAAGCAGGTCATACTCGTGTTTTCCGATAATTCCACCACATCATCAGCCCCAACAACGGCTTTCGTAGTTTATGACACCGGTTTAGATTGACCTATATACAGACACCAGCGACTGCAGAACTTCGGAAGGCCATTGATTTCATGTGAACTAAGCCTACTGCATGTGAACGGTTTTCTCCCATTCCAAAACAGCGTTGTAAATCACAAAGAACAAAGCGGCTCCAATTATTTCCTAGCTCAAGTCACCACGGAGCTTCTTAGTCGTCCACACGGAAACGGCCATGAAATTTTTCTCCACTACCGCTTCCCGAGAGTATCAGAGCAGTGCTGCCTTGACTAGCAAATAACTTTAAAAGATGCGAAGGAGGCCTTGCTTAACCTCACTGAAGTGTGCATTTCGTTTATTAAACCAGACACAAAACCTTCGTCCTTTTTGACATGGGAAGTGCAACAAACTATTCGCCTCAGTGGGGCCATGCGAAGCTGCGCCTGCACGGGCTTGGCCTTGAAAGAAAGTTCAGGATACCAGGCAATGCAAAACCCAGTAAAGTAAGTTTGCTACGCAGGAAGTTCGTCTTGATGTAGTGTTAAATCGGCGGTGCGAACACTTCCTCGGTCACCTCCATGAATACAGATGTTGCCAGATGTTGTCAGGTGAGCTAGACCGCATAACTTGCACCATGCCCTACAAAAAACGTTAAGGAGGACACTTAAAAATACTTACGTGCTATGAATGCGAAAACAATGTTTTTTTATTATATTTCCTTTTAGTTCTATTATTTATTCATTTTTATTTTCATATTTAACATTCTCGAACAAAAATTCTGAAAATTGTAAAATTTTAAGACACTGTTATGAAAATATTTAAGGTAATGGTCTAGTCTTCTTATATGTAGCTAAATCTTTCTTTTAAAGTGTCTTCATAGATCGCATCAAACAGTTAAGAGTGCCATCGAAAACTAATGAGGAACGCTTTTAAAATATCAAAAATGTTAATAAAAAGAAGTACAAGACTGCCGTCGGGTGGCCTGCGGATATATTGATTGTTAAAGTGAAATCTTACATTACATGAAAAAATTGCATTCACAAACGGTTTCCCGCTCAAAAATGCCTTTGTCCAGAATTGTTGGGCATATTTTATCTGCTATTCTAATGACTGACCTACTCATTAGCATACAGTCGTAAGGCAACGCATATACCAGATTCACCTTTTTTCGCCAAGAAGCAACATGGTTTTGTGGCCTATGGCTTGAGTGCTCGGCTAACTATCTGAGGCTTCTGGGCTCAATTCTCCGCACCTTACCTCACCTAGTCTTAATCGTCTCGGTGACGTCCTCTGGCATTTTTCGGACCAGCGTTGCTGATCAACACCGACGCCATATAATGCTTTCGAATTAATATTTAGCACAGGCAGCACTTCCACTCTTCCCAGAATCACCCTCAATATACAAGGCAAGAAATAAGAGCCTTGCTGGGGTTTCTAAAGGACATTGTAATCGACTTGTGGCCTTTGAGGTACACCTGCGTTTTCTTAGCGTACATACTTACCTCACCACCTCACCTACCAGTCTTAATCGTCAGTCTTCATTTAATTACTTCTGACCACGTGGGCTCAGACGAACTTCCCTTATCTTTTCAATAAATTATCTCTTTCTTTCTCTTTTGGAAGAATAATCCTCAGTAAGTTAGTAAGTGACATTTGTGAAAATTGCAAACTAGCACAGCCGGACCAGAACGAGTTGCTTAGCGGTAAGCCCCCAGCCGCCATTTGACCCGAGCGAATAAATGCCAAAGCATTCGGCATTTGATCCGAGCGAATAAATGTTAAAGCATTCGGGCACACGTGAATGAAGATTCCCGACCGAAAAGAAACATTTTTGCGGCATATTTAAACACTGGACACAGCGCAAACAGAATGAATAAATTAACCACCAGTCGTTTTGCTCCTGTCTCCTGGGGCAAATCCACCGAGTTCCGACTACTATCAACTCTTATCCATTATTATCTCCACTGTTTCGTTCGCTAGTCATCAGTAATCAGTAATCATTTTCGTGGAACTTGTAGAAGCATAAAACGCACTTCAAAATGCACTTCCTCCTAGACGCTATAAGCTTTACAATGGTTCTGTCGGCAGGCGGTTTCATTGCCAGCAGACCCACTGTAACCCTTCTGTACATAAACTCTATACCACCACTACCACCGAACGCTGAAGGCACTGTTCTTGAACCACTTTGCTGTACTAAATATAAGTAACAACATTGTACGCTCTCCTTCATGGGACCGTCACGGCCGGCGTTATTCTCCGCATCTGCCTCGCAGTCAGCGTTAATTAAGGAGGTGAAAGCAGCGAGCCCGACAAGGCTGCACCCAGGTGCCCCGTGCAGCCCATTCCTTACCCGGGCCTCGCAAAAGCTTCACGACTTTGCGCAGCGCGCGGTAAGAGTCAGCTGCTGGCATATCAAAAAAGAAAGAGAACAGAAGGGGCCGAAACGTGCGAGGGCCGACTAGACGGCGACGTGCGTTGCGGTGCACACTAAATATAGAATCTTTGCGCAAGCACCGAACCGTGTTTCCTTGACGGCGGTATAGTGAAGGGAGGCTGCACAGCAAAAACAATGCGGTTACCTTCAGGCCGCTCTGCTGATATGCGACGGTCAAACTTCGCCTGCTTTGTTCCCACCCCGTAGCAACAAGAACGGAAAGCGTCCAGGACCACAATTAGCTCCTGAGACCGAAATTCGTTCTTGGGGGAAGAAATGTGTTTCAAAAGACTCCCTACAGACGTATCAGAAAATGGCAAGAATTCAGAGGAGGTTGCGTTCCCTTCGCGGGTTTATAAATGTGCGGTTCGCTTCCAAAACCCTAGAGACAGGCAGTTGTTGTCAAGTGGTGGGCTGCGCTATATATGTCGGACTTTACGGCTCAGCACAGATTGCTACTGAAGTGAAAAACGCAGTCGCAAGGCCGTAGCATAAAGCTCAGTGCACGTGATCAGATTTAGTTTCACTCGGAAAAAGGCAGCCGTTAAAGCTTAGCTTGCTCTTCTAGTCTCAATGTCCTTTCCTTAAAAAGGTAGCCCAGAACGCGACTCAGGAGTTCGACGTGTTTATTAAAGAACTGCCAGATTCTGCCTTTCTTTTTCCCACTTCCCGAAGCAAGATAATGAACGTGAGAAACGTGTTGGAGGCAGCCTGAGAAAGCCATGCGCTCCAAATGGGCGTATTCGTTTCGCGTAGCACTGAGTAACGCGGTACGAACTTATGTGCCTCGCTGTGTGGGCAAACGCGAAAAGATCGCGAGCAACGTGCTGTTCCAAAGGCAAATGCATGTTTCGTTTTGTTACCAGGAAATGACATACTTCGTACGAACTCACTCACAGTACGGAAATAGCTTTTGAAGGAACACGTGTTTTCGGAACCTTGAAAAACCTGGCCACCTGACTGTACAGCCTAGCGGCTGCATGGGAACATTGGACGTGCAGTTTTCAGACATATAATACAAGAAGGAAGACTAGCCATTACTGCAAATCAGAGTACACAATAGGTGGAATGTGCAAACGAAAAAAAAATAGCAGATGATTTAGCATGACTTAGCGCGGAATATCGTGCACTAGCACTAGTTAGAGTGAGTCCTTACGATCGGTACGTGCTGAAAAGATTTGACCTAAAGTCCTGCTACCTAATAGCCTTTACCCTAAAGGCCTTTTAGTAAAGACCTAGGTAAAGGCCTAAAGGCCTTCACCCATGTGAAGGCCCGCCATTTGCGCACACCTGATAGGTCCCGAAGCTGTTTACCATGAAAGTTTTCATCCTAAAGGCGTGCCAGGTGTGCACTCCTGGGTAGTTTACCCACAACCCGATGAGTAGATGGGCCGTCTGCCACAAAGCAAGCTTCAGTGCCGTACACACAGTCGCGAGTAAAAAAGGTTAGCCCTAGTGACGTGCCAGGGGAGCGGCAGACAGCAACGCTTGGCGCTGCGGTTACGAACACGCCGATAACAAAAGTGCGAGGTGCGAGGTATGTTCACACACAAATTACGGCGCCGTGTCAGCCGCGCGATGCGATTTTCACCACTCCGGTGGCGTCGTTGTGCTAATCGTTTTTACTCGCGGCTGCACGTACGCCCGAAATCGGAAAACCCACCTAGTAGTGCTACGGCGCTAATAGGCACACGAGCGAAGAGTAAAAGCCTCTTATTTGCCACCCGGGGCTCTGAGAACTTACGGGTATTTTATATCTTTGCTTCTAATCATGTCAACAGAACGCAAAAAAGAATTATGTTTAACAGTGACCTGATATTGTAGAGATTTAATAAATACCAACAACAACTAATTCTCGTTTCTACTGAATATATGTAAAAAAAAAAACAGAACTGTCTCTATGGCTGTAAATCTATGAGTGGAGATTTCCATATTTGACCAGAAGATACGTCAGTGGATGGAATTTAAAAAAAAATTAGAACTAATCACGAGATCACTATACAAGAAGATTTATTACCAAAGTTAGATTACTTGTATCCAGCACGCGTTTTTTAATGAATTCCTTATCTGAAATAATTTGTACATTCGACTGCCGCTGTCAAAGCTTGAAGCGACAGCGGTTCTGTGCTTTCACGTCTAGAAACAGAGTGTTCTTATTGGCTAGCCGGCATAACATAAATGTTGACTCTTCCTGCTACTTCTGTATGGAGTGATTCTATTTCTCGCATTTTAAGCTATAGGACTTGCATAGAGCGCCCCAATCGTCCACCGCGCATTGATGAGGTGGCGTCTATCCGCGCCTTAAGGGACTATGCCATGAATAAAAAGTCACTTGTAAATGTTTTCAATGCTTAGAAATTATGCTAAGAAGCATTCACACCAAGTATGAGTCTTCGGAACTGAGCCGACAATATATTATGAATTTGTGTGTTTTTTTTTAAATTCGCGGACCGATTGCTGTGCTCGTATTGACCGATTTTGGAACTAAAATCGTGAAAAAAGACGTCACTGTACCTATGACGTCGCCAGGCCACCACACGCTGTCATTCGCTGGAGCCACGGCAGCCTCGACGTCACGGGCACACTTCCGGTAGCCGCGAAAATCGTCTGCTCATGCCGCCGCGCGACCCTCTCGGGAAAGCGCGAGCCAGGGCATTGCCTTCGCGCATATGGTTTCAATTTTCCTCTGCCGGGAGTTCCGGAGCCACCCGCAGTGGCTCGCCGAGTCGCTACTGTCGTCGCTGGCGTTCAGCCGGTACGGCATGAACGCATAGGGGGCTCGATGCCCATCGCGGCCGTAAGAGCGAGCAGTCGCGCCTCGAGGTCCGGGTCCATTACTGCTAACTATAACAGACGACAAGCAAAGAAACCTGACTCGCGCCGCAGTCATGCCGCCGACGCTGCTGCGGGGTGCTAGGAGCGACAACCGGAAGTTGCAAAAGGAACATCAGCGGGTGAGGTATTCATAGGCGGGGCCCAGTCCCAGAGCTGTTTTCTTTATTTTTGTCTGGTGTCTCGCGTGTACGAGTTGAGGGGGGAGAGGAGGAGCGTAATTTTAAATCGTATATATCTTCGCTGTTATTGATGCTAGCTTAAAAATTCTTGCGTTGGGGTGACTAGTGATGAAATGCCTATCTCTCGTCTGCTTTACGTAAACTAAATTAATTTATTGCATAGTCCCCTTAATGTTCTAGGTCATGCGAGCACTGGACCACTGCTCCTGGGCGTGGGAACGCTTGGCTACAGTGAGAAGCTGACACGAGCACTGCCACGAGTCAACACGTTGGAGCAAATCAGGAGCGCACCGCCCGCAAGTGCAGGCAAGTGTTATACAGGCTTAACTAATGATTCCAATGACAACATGCCTTCATTGGACACACCGTGTTCACCAGTAACAGCTGCATTTTACGCCCCTCACTCCCCTTACGCCCCTTACGCCCCTCATGCCCTTCACACCCCTCACGCCCAAGGCAAGCTATGCTTAAGTCTACAGTCTGATATATCTAGCAGTCATTAAAGCCTTCTCTCTGCTCCCTTGGCTTGCCGCGAGCACAAGAAACAAAAGGAAAGTTGCTGCTTGATTTACAGCGATCATCAGGGGTCTCCATCCTATCATTAGAAGCGACTTCCTCCTCCTATAGAGAGACGCCGCGTAGTTCAGAGGGGCACTATCTTGCAATCATGCCGCGGTATACGACGAAGCCCGTACAGCCAACGTGAATTTTCACCCCGCGTAAGATGTGACCGCATAGGAAAGGAGCGCATACCGCCGCATTATTGCGCGGGCAATAACGAGCAAGGAAGAAATTAGTCCCTACTATATACGGCAAGTGCGAAGTAATCGCCACAGTGACCTGTTACGCACGATGACACGGAAGTTCATAGGCCACTGCTAGAAGAAAAAAAAAAGGCTCACCAATGCATGTCGGTCAGCTAGCACGCTCCGGAAGCGTGACAGTGCGACTGATTGTGTACGACGTGTCCGCCGAGCGTAATTTTCCTCTAAGAACAGGCTGCTCCATTGCGCGCAGACACAGAGCTCAAAGTTATCAGCATGCTTATGCCTTACTGCCTTATATAGAGCACAGAGCCTATGCTGGTGACGAGGGACAAGGTGGCGGCGGAGGACAACGAGATCCTGGAACAGGGAAGACCGACCACTGAAGCTCGAAATTTCTCTCTCCCCCACCCCCTACGCCTTACGTCTTCTCTTTCGAACTAAATGTTTTGACTACTGCGACTACTATATAAAACAAAAAATCAGCACAGACTCGGTTACCGCGACTCATCGCATTCACGACCTGCTAACCACTGTTTTACGTTTCAAGATACGTTCAGCAGAGTTACATGCGGCTCAATATTAAATTTCAAGTACATTTCGTTTTCATACTTACTTAAACACGCCATCTTTGTGCAAGTGTCTCGCTGCGTTCTACTGATGATATTACCTAGGAATCTTGTGAGATTGCCTGGCGAAGCAAGAACATTTAAGACAAAGAATTGGGCTAAGCTAGGCTTGGCCCATTGTTGTTGTTGGTCTCTGGTGGAGTGGCACATACCCTTATTCAGCGATGGCTGCTCTTGCATGTTTTGTAGCGATAGCAGCGATAGCTACGTTACGGTAGCTTTTCGAGCCTTCAGCGTGGCGGCGCCGCCACGCTGTCACGTGGTCGGTCACGTGGTATGGAGCAGCTTCCGGCGGCGCGGCGCCATGGCTGATCACGTGGTTCGTCACGTGGTTGGCCATGGGACCAGTTACGTGGTGCGGAGCGGCTGAAGCGCCGGCGAAACCGAGCTGCAACAGCTGTGCGCATGCGCCGTGTCAAGTGGGACGAAGATGAAGAAGGAACTCCCAGCGAAACGGAGTGGCGAAAAACTGACTTTGCAATTCAACTCAGCAAGTTCGACTTGTCTAGCTGTAGCTATCGCGTCACTCCAGGTTTAACGAGAGCTAAACCACCGCCACTTTTTTGTTCTTTTTCTACTTCTTTCTTTCTGCTTCTTCTAACTGAGGAACATGTTTTACCTCAGTTATGCTGGCTTCAGTGAGACGCATGGAAAATGTCACGTAAACAGCTTTTGTTGTAATACAAAATATTCACTGCAATAAAGACATTTGCATAATATGAGGTGGACGATTGAAAACGAACTTATTGCACTCTGTCTAGACACACCAGTTTGGTCTTCCTTGCTGCTTTAGGCCCCTAGTTGCGTTATTTTTTCTGCTTTTTTGCGTGGTAGCGTGACATTTGCCACCCATCGATGTGTTTATGGAATATCAGTTCATATTTTGTTGTCCAGAAGCCAACATGAAAACAGATGCTTTACCGTGGGCCGTTTCTTTTATTCTTTTGTTGCGCCCTCCTATACAGGCCGAGTAAAAGCAGTGGAAGCAGCGCATTTCGAGGAAATATTTTATTCTGCTAGGAAACATGTCACCAGCGATGGGCTGTGAAGAAGGGACAAGACAGAAAGTGAGCTGTATGTAGCGCGCAGAGGTGCACCCTTCGTCAAAAGTTCAGAGACCAGGAGGTTTTGCTCCTGCGCCACACCCTGTGGCTTGTAATGCATTCTTAGTGATCAAAATCTGTGGAAGGGCAGAAGATTTTTAGTCCTGTCCCCTTCAACAGGTAGGACTTCCACGAATGCAACAGAAGCCCACTACACTGCTTACAAGCAAACCCCACGAGCTCCAAACTTCTTGCGAAGATTGTACATAAGTCCTTATTAAAAGGCGTGTCATAACAAAGCGTATGCGTCGATACGATCCCGCAGTGACGCAAGCACAACGACATCGTTATGTGGGTTAACACGACAGGACCGAATCATCATAAAATTTATTCGTGCGTTGCTTGCTTTATTCAGCACTGGGCGGCACTCCCCCACTTCCCAGATTCTCTTATCACGCACCATTCCAAAGCAAAATAAGCAGAAAACGTCACGCGTTGCACTTGATCCAGAATTGCCACTGACCGCTCCTAATAACGACGTCGAATAAACAGCAGGAAACAGAGACAGCGAAGCACGAATTAATCAGGTACATCTGTCGCAATCCACGCTGGACCGTGGTTGGTAGAAGCGGATGATAACCAATAAATGGAGTGCTGGGTAGCAATCTACGCTCTGAACAGAAATGATTAAAATGAGTAAGCTGCCCTCTCACGCACTACCCTTTTATAAAAGGGAGTTTGCTAGAGGACAGTTTACTCCCTTTTAACTCCCATTTAGGTGTTTTCGTGATAAGAGGTTAGAGTTCTGCTCGCATGCACCTCGTCCCTTCCAGCGACACATATCTGCATTCAGGTTGGAGAATTACTGCAGTGGGGGTTGACATTTCTGGAACCATAACTCAGTACAAAAGAAAGATTTCATAGGTAACGCATGACACGTGGTAGTGGAGCA
This sequence comes from Amblyomma americanum, assembly GCF_052857255.1. Taxonomy (NCBI): domain Eukaryota; kingdom Metazoa; phylum Arthropoda; class Arachnida; order Ixodida; family Ixodidae; genus Amblyomma; species Amblyomma americanum. The sequence continues at coordinate 177,480,138 of NC_135499.1, forward strand.
ATGGATGGCTCCGGATTAATTTAGATCACCGAGGGTTGTTCGAAGGCTTCGAAATTCGCGAACATATCTGATCAGAAAAGAAAAGAAAACAAGAAAAAGATACGAGTGCAAATGTTTGCTTTGCATCAGCACGTCGACCAATTCTATTTGGGAGAGGGGCAAATTTGTGCTTAAATAACTTTCTCTTAAAGAATTCTGAGGATGCAACTTGATTATTTAATTTAACTCCTCCTCATAGTTGCCTACAGTACGGTGGCAGGACACAAGTCAAGAATGCTGGACATGAATTTTATTTCTGAATCAACTGCGGAATATTGCAAGGTACTCTTATGGAAATATGGAAGATAATAATATAATCTTCCGATGCTTAGCAAAACTTTTCTTTTCAAGTTTGTCCCTCGATCCCATTGAATAGTTATGACTGCCATAGAAAACCAAATATCTTTGACGATTGCAAAAACCTTAGTAGCAAAAAAAAAGGAAGCCTACCGAGATGAGATCTGTTGATATATTGATTATTAAAGTGGAATCAAACGATATATGAAATAGAATGCGCTTATAAACAATTTTCTAATGAAAATTGCATTCATCCAGAATTTCTTGGTATGCGTTTTTCTTAGCTACAGAGAATGTGGTCGCGTTTTAAGGAACGAGAAGCAAGTGTGAAAAGCAAGAAAAAAAGCAGGTTGTCCGAAACCGGTTACATATTCGTACGGTACCTTTCAAAACAAACTGCCACTGCCTGTGGCCGTTTCACGATTGGCACTGGAGTGGCAAGAACATTTCCACTGCGTTCTCTCACATCTAAACGCCCAAACGCGTGATCCCGAAAAGTAGGTAAAATAAAGAAACACGCGCTGCCCGAAGAAGCTTCATCCATTCACGCGTCCCGTGCGTGTTTAGGCATCATATAGATAGATACAAGCGATTGTCGTTATCGTTCTTTCTTCTCCGGTCACCGCCCGGTCGTTTCACGAAGGCAACCGGTCCCAACTGTGGAAGCGAGACAAGCGCGATGCACTTTTATGTGCGTGCGTGCGTGTTTCGTAACTCCGGGGCCCCTCTAGCAGGCAGGCGGCGGACCGTTCGGTAACTGTCCACCTTGGCTCCTTACGCCGTGAGGATCGCGCGCCGATATCAATATCGAGGTCAGCGAATAGCTTAGCTCGGCGGCAGCCGCTATTTCGGGATCCCCTTTTGAGCTCAGCCTTTCCCTGTCGTCGCCGTTGTCGCTGCCGCAGGAACTGGCGACAAAATTCGCTCTGCCGGCGGAGCCGCTGTTTTCCGCCAGCGGATGCACGGAACGCCGAGACGTCGCGTCGCCAACCGCGTGCGTCCTCGAGCTGGGAGCGCCATTCTCCGTTCTCGTCAGCGGACTCGGAACAAGCCGTAGTCTTCCGCACACTGTCGGTAGGCCGTCTGGTCTGCCAGTCGAGACGCACGCGAGGCACTCGAAGTTCTGAAGACGCGGAAGATATTGCACGTGCTTTTTCCGGCGTCAAGGCGAAATGTTCCAGGCCTCTGTCGGCAGCCCGGCGCGTCTATATGCACGTGAGGCGTCCGCAGTTCTGACCACACGGAACAGTACTTCACGCGCTCTTCCGGCGTTGACGGCGCTTCTCTCCATGTCACCGCGCACTGCTCGAGGACGTCCTCGTATGGGCGATCTCGGATCTCAGTGCAGACAGCCGCGAGTATACCGTGAGGCGTGAGCCAGACTTCCCTTCTATCCACCGCAGTGGGCTTTGGGGCCTCGAAGCCAACCCGAAGCCCTGTCCGGTGGTAGGCGAGCAACGCGCATGTTCGCGTGGCCGCCGTGTGATGAGCTTTCACTCATATCTTGCGGAACAGGTAAAGGAGAGAGCGTGAGCCTTTGCGACACTTTTCCGCTGCCCAGCAACGTGAAGAGAAGCGCGGAGGTACCGTACGTTATCGCCTTTCGATGATCTGACGTGCTCGAATGAGATGAATTGCGGAGGAGTTAGCGACAGTGCCGATCCATCTGCAGAGCACGAGAGGCGCTGACGCGGCTAATATGGAGAACAAAATTTCATGCGTTAGGACAATTGCAATCATGCTCTCTAAAGAATGAAATTTATTGGTGGTGGAATCAAGACAGGGCAGAGCGCAAAGCTTTCGGCGATGGCGATTAATGTTACTGTTTCCACGCTGCTGAAACCCTGTGCCATAACTACCTGACGGATTTAAGAAAGTTATGAAAGAGTTAATTTTAGTGGAAATCTCTTGAAGGGATAACGAGCTCAAAGTAGAAATTATATATATATATATATATATATATATATATATATATATATATATATATATATATATATATATATATATATATATATATATATATATATATATAGAGAGAGAGAGAGAGGAAAGAGCCCCGTTTTATAAAGATGCTGATCAGCTTAGTTATTTTATGGGCTCGTATAATGCATGCCAGGGATAATGCTGTTGTTTAAATAGGTAGGTTTAATCTATAGTTTCATATATATATATATATATATATATATATATATATATATATATATATATATATATATATATATATATATATATATATATATATATATATATATATATATATATATATATATATATATATATATATATAAGAGCCCCGTTTTATAAAGATGCTGATCAGCTTAGTTATTTTATGGGCTGGTATAATGCATGCCAGGGATAATGCTGTTGTTTAAATAGGTAGGTTTCATCTATAGCTGGTACGAGTGCACGGTTTTATCAACGAATTTCCCGTTAATATTTGTAGACATATATCATCGATCTATTATTGTGCAGGCGAGTCTGTGCCTATCCACTTAATCGGACGATGGCTGCATTCATAAATCATCTACATCAAACAGAAAACGATTGCCGTAAAACTGACAAGGAGACTGATATACAGACAGCGATGTAAGGGCACTTACCACTTCGGCCAAAAAGTGGACCAGCAGAATGCGGAGATAAACACGAAACGTAATTTCTTGAACAGTTATTTGACATCATATCTGCCCCAAAAACCGTTAAGCGCAGGCATTCAATTTGAAAGCAGGAAACTAAGCGACGTCAGCACTGCAAAACGTTCCACCTGTAACCAATGGCTCGAGAATATCTCAAGACAATGGGTCAAAGATGATCAGCAGGCTAGTGGCGCCAATGTCGCCTCCCTGATACGAGGTCTAAAACTCGCTTCGACGCCCAGGTTCATGCCCTGACACCCCACTTGTTCACGGTGGTGCGTTCTTTCTACTATTGCTACGGCTTTATTCACGCCCTACTTGTTGTCAGGGCAACACAACTCTCTCTCTTCCCATAATTTTCTCTTTCGCGCAGATCCCCGCCACTATCATGGCGAAAGCGAGCAAAGCTTTCGAGATCATTCGCAGCTGGGTCAGCCCGTTTGCATGCGTTTCAAAACAAAAGCCACTCCTCTTCTATCTGCTCGATTTTCTCAACACGGTTAATTCGGCGCGAGAGAGTGAACCCACGGGGGCCGCTCGACCGCCTTCCAGCGGCCTGAATCCGAAAGGGTTCGTCGCCTTCGAAGCGCCAAACCGCTGGCGCAACCAACGAGGGCCGCCGAATACACACACGCCGACAGCACGCTGGCGCAACCGAGGCGGACACCCATCGCCGAAGCACGCGTGCGAAACTCAAGGCCAGAGGATTCGACCGACGAGCTGCCACCGCCTCGGAAGCACTTTTCCTCGTTACCACGAAGCCGAGGGAGGCTAAGGAGGGAGGAGGAAGAGGAGTTAGAAGGAGGGGCAGGTATCGCTCGTTTTTGTCGCTTAGTTTCATATCCTGCACCGCGAACCCCACGCAAGGCGCTGGCGAACGTTGTGAAAGGAGCAGTCGCCACAGCAGCAGAAGCCTGTGGCACACTTCCGTTGCGCGGTCGTTGAACGGGGTCAGTGGTTCTTTGTACTCGACGCCGGCGAACGGCCTTCACACGAGCACGGGACGGCGGAACAAGTTCCGTCGGCAGCGTCGGCGAACCCGCCGCGTGCGCTGACCGCTCGCTATGCGTGTGCGAGTCCGGGGGGACTCGTTTCTCGCCCGCCGGGCTTGGTCGCTGCTGCACAAGCGATGCCGCGCCGTTCACTTCCGATGTAGAGCAGCGGTGGCAAGGAAAGGGGGCCGCCCGCCACGGACGCCTCGGGCACCGGCGAATTGCCCCGCAAACCCCGAGTCGCTGCCGCTGAACTGCAGCCCGAGATATACTTGCGTCCCCGTCGTCTAAGCGGCTTCTGATCGACTCGGTGCGAGGCATCTCGTGGTATAGACACACGGGTCCACTAAATCGATGGTTGCGCCATCTTTATCCGCGCGGAACGACTTGCTGGTTAAGAAATTCACCAGCGCACGAACTGGATCGCGATGTTTTGCGACACTTCAGTTAATGTGGCTGGCTCTGGTATTAGGTATATTGGTGCCGCGCGATGTGAACTTCATTCCCAAGCGGTTGTGTTTCCCTCCGATACAAAACGTTGAATTAGCGGCGGACTAAATCTTCCAGGCCGGGTTGTGTGCACGGCGAAGAAGCGAAAGCACACATGTGGAAGTCGAAAGTCGAGAGCAGAGTGTTTAAACATCGGTAATGCCCTTGCAGCTCGATAACATTAATCAAGCGGGACGACAGCAGCGTATAGCACCTCCTTGCCTGTTTTCCTTCAGCTAAAATGAAATTCGGAAAGGAAACCCAACGACGAAACTAAGCCACTGCACTGCAAGCACTGCATTCGTGATCCCCATCCGGGAAGTACACATGCAATGGAGAGAACCTTTGTTCACTTGCGTTGCGAGTATTGCTAGAAAAAAATTCCCATCTGAAACTGGTGCGTAAAAGGAAGTTCTGAGCGTTTTTAGGTAACGATTTAGTGTTATTTTAGTTTAATTAACACAATGAAGCTTAAAACATTTTAAATTTTATCCAAGAGGGAAAACATGCTATGGACTGTTCTCGTGCAACTCCAAATAAGAATGGCTTTACAGCCATTTATTTATTCTTAAATCCATGCGGTCATTGGAACCGCTGCTGAGGCGTCGGTGTCATATCGTTCGTTTCGAAACTGCAATGGGTAATTACTTAATTTCATTTGAATTATTCGGGTCCATTTAAAAGCAAATGTAGGAGACCAAAGCAAAAGCCGCTAATTCACAGGTTGAGTAGCCCCTGGTCCCTTGTACATGCAGCAATGAATCGTACACAACCCCGAAGGCATTGCACTCGTTAAACACTGTACAATTTCTCCGGAGTGCTCTGTTTCAGACCTTTTTTATTTGTTATAGACACGAACCGTGAACACAGAGATATGTTCAGTTTCAATTACCGGATCCGCAGAACTGCGTTGCATAAGATTCAGGGCTAGACTGGGCAGTAGCGATGCTTGCTACGATAGCGATGCTTGTTCCTCGCGATTCAATGCACGAATAGTAAAAGGAGAAATTTATTAACTAGCTTCAAGGCAAGGCCGGGCATGATACATGAAAAAAAAAAGTATTTTCGATACCGTTAGCCGTAACCTCAGCAATTCTATTCCCGGTACCGATACAAGCTAACGAGCCAGAATTCATTGCATACACGGACACTTGATACAGTATCGTCGATACTTCGATGCACCAATGAAATTGTCATTATTAATAAAACCGGTAATATGATTTGCTAAGTGAAGAACTTTCTCCATGGCTTCTGGAATTTTTAATGTATTTGATACAGCGCATTTTTTTTTAAATACTTAAACGAATCCGGCCGCACGGATTTCTTAAATCTCCGCTGACGGCGCAGCTGGCTTCGTTAAAACTTTGGCATTGGAATGAAGACGATGACGCTGAAACCATCACTTCCATAAGCAGCCTATCAAAATCAATTTTTCAAGCTAATTTTCTTCATGCGAACCGGTTTGCGAGCACTTGACTACATACGAACACACGTTAAGCTGTTTCTGATGCTCTTCGTTTGCTACTACAGTATTTACCAGTTGCCTCAGCATCTGCTCTGTGCTAAAAGGTGCAAGCTCCGTGTGCTTGGAAAATCCGAACAATTATTTCCCCAGCGCTACATTTAAAAGACGTTTGAACTTGAACATCATCATCAGCCTGACTACGTCCACTGTACTCAAGTAACACTTGTCACCGGGCTAGTTGGTGCATAGTTCTATGTGCAAACGTTAGCGCAAAATAAGACACGTTCACAAGAAAGGTGGACAAGACAAGGTGTCTTGACCACCTTTCTTGTGAACGTGTCTTATTTTGCGCTAACGTTTGTACATATAACGTTCACTGTACGACAACTGCCTCTCCCACACCCCTCCAATTAACCCTGTCATTTGCCAGCCGCGGCTACTTCAGTCTAGCAAACATCTTAATCTCATCCGCCCACCTAGCTTTCTGCTGCCCCCTTCTACGCTTGCCTTCTATTGGTATCCACTCCGTCACCCTTAACGACCTGCGGTTATCTTGCCTTCGCATTACATGCTCTGCCAGAGCCTATTTCTTCCCCTTGATTTTGACTAGGATGTCATTACGACGAGTTTGTTCCCTGACCCACTCTACCCTCTTCTTGTGTCTTAACATTACACCTATCATTTTCTTTTCCATAGCTAGCTGCATTAACCCTAACTTAAGTTCGACCGTTTTCGTTAGCATCCACGTTTCTGCCCCGTAGGTGAGTACCGGTGAGATATAGCTGTTATATACTTTTCTCTTGAGGGTTATTGAACTTGAACATCATTCACTGAAGGCTAGAGGGAGAACAGGAAAGAATAAATGGGCTAAAAGTTATCATTAGGCATAATATATCATGCTAATCTCTGTTATTTAGATCTTTTTTTATTTAACGGTAGTAACAGTATTTCTATCAACCACCGGTCCGAAAGAGCCCCGCGATGTGACCGTGCTTTAAGTGAAGCAAACGGCGAAAAAAAAAAGCCTGTATACAGGAGCACACGATCATTGTGCCAGGTTATTTAATGAATGTGCCTTTTATCAATAGAGCAGAGACATGTCGACTCGAGGATCTTCGTGATGTATAGTTAAGAAAATCAGTTTTCACTGGCGCCCTTTGAGGACGGCGTCTCGTTGTAGCATTGTTCCCCCAAATTCAAGAGATGCATCAGCTGATGCATTTTACGCTGCCGGCGCTGATGACTCCATTGACCCGCGTGTGGAAGCCTGCGTGACCTTTGTTGGGATTACAAAGTAAGCAAAAATTGTCCTGTTATCCTTGAGCATGAAGGCAAAACTCTTTCTTGTTTTGTTAACAACAATCGCGATTAGAAATGACGGTAAAGCGAGTATTGTTCGGGTGGGCCTCCCTCTGGTCCCTTCTGTCACCTAGTGTACAGAAGTGCAACATATTCACCGTCCATCTGTATCAAACAAAGAACGTAAGAGAAAGACGACTGACCGAGCCAACGGCATTTTCATTGTCTCTTCTTAATTATTTTCTTTATTAATTATTCTCTACCACCTGAGTGAGCACCGCCGGCGCAATGCCTGACTCATCGCAGCCTCAAAATCATGCTGCACGTGTTATTATTATTTGATTGCTGAGTATAGTAATATACACAAAATACTGTATTTTCGATAACGACACTCCGATACATCCTTTCTGGCAAATGGTACCTAATATTTATGCGCAAAATGCAGCGAGAGATAGTACCAAAGATACATGTATCTTCGATAATGCCCATATTAATTTCCTTCTTTAAGGATAGCAAGTTTCTTACAAGAATGGTTTTATTAAATGAGGTTAAGATGCAGCCTCCACCTGCACCACTGAGGTTTCGCAAGTTGACAGAAAGAGTGCAAAGCCGCAACATATGTAAAGTGGTCAAAGTGCTTAATAAAACAGCCTGAAAACTGCACATATAGGACCACAACAAAATTATAGCCCTAACCTACAAAGCTATACACAGGGAAGAAGATACTTTCCATAATAAAATTCTACCTGATTTCTATTTGTTAAGTCTATGTTAGGGTGCCCTAGCTCTATTGTGGCGTCGATAGAAGATCTTTGCTTTTCGCATTCATAGTGCAACATCTTAAGTAATGCCTACTCAAGCGGGGATTTTCCTCTATAGGAGGGATTATATGGCTCCTGCAGAAGAAATAGTTGACAATTATTTTTCTCGGGGACAAAACGACCTACATACCAGCGTTTCTCGCCACAAAACCATTCCAGCATTATTTTCCTACGGGCGTTTGGAATTACGAAAGTTCTTCGGTTGGAACCGGAAAGTCGAAAGCTATGTAAATCGCGTCTGGAATGCGATCGCGACGCTGCAGCTTTGCGAACACTCGCCAGAGAAACGTTTGCTTCTACTCAACGGCACCAAATCCGCACACGCTGTCCCCAGTAGGGCCTCGCTTCCAGTTCCTTATACTTTTAAAATACTGTGACGCACGTGTTGCATTTGTACGGAAATAACAGCTCATGGTACGCTCATCGCCGGCTAGCTCTCTTGAGACCCGTACGGGCAGAAAGAAATTGCTTTCGATTGAATAGCTCGCCACTCCACCATGCCTGGAAACGAGCGAACTGAGCGGATTGCAGTCGCGACCCACAACAACAGCACCGTACCGAGCACTTCTAGACAAAAGCCTTTTTTAACGGGAAAGAGTTTATTACTGCAATTTTTTCACATACTGTAAGATTTCACTATAGCAATCAATATACCTGGAGGTCACCTCTCGGCAGGTTTCCAATTTGTGGCTATGAACGTTCTCGCTGTCCTCAAAGACGTTCCCCATTGGTTTTCTATGGCAATCTTAAATACTCCAGGCGAGTGATGGAAAAAGTTTAAAAGAAATATATTGTTACAGATCGGAAGATTGGACCATTACCTTTAATGTTTTTATGCCAGTATACTTAAATATTCTAATATTAAAAATTTTTATCCAAGAAAGCTCGATATGATGTAGGTCACGCATACCGACAGTGCACTCCATCATCGCTTATTTGGATTTAGCATCTCTTAATTGGAAATCGAAACGCATGCTAAACCCTAACTCCAAAAATTGGCTCAGGAAATCCCGAGCGCCACACACCTAAAAAAAAAAACGGCTAAAAGTCGGCACTTTTGTTCACCATTGATCCACATTTAACATTCGCATCTACTCCTCATCTGGGACGTCTAGGGCGACTAATTCACTACTCTAATTTCTCCCATAGAATGAATTCCACAGATACTGCAACTTGCGCAAACGAATGCGACACAGAGGATGTCGTCCGTGCTTTTTGGTGAATGTTCCCGATACGAGAGGGAAAAAGTAATTGTGCGTGAGTTTCGCTGCAACTTCATACCCCTTTCACAGTAACACTTGGACCTCTACGGACAAAGGCTACAAAAGAAAATGAAGGTGATGGTGTGCACAATCCCCTGTGACCCGAAATTAAGAGCAAATGTTCAGAGCATACGTTCGGAACAAAAATTAGTTTAAAAGTTCCTCGCTAATATTTAGTTTAGCCCTTGCACTATTTTTCATTTCCCACTATTTTTGCCCCCTGAATTCTGGTACGCACAGTGGGCTTGCATATTTTGAACTTTTGTTCAGTAATTGGGTCCACAGACAACAGCCGCTGACGCAGGTAACGGCGGGCTTAATGCCTTGCGCATTAAACTCTACGGATAAAGAATAAAAATGGATCTAAAAGCTATTTTTAACAGGTTCCCCCTCCCCACAACCACATCACTTTTTTTTCTTTCCAAGCTATTTTTCTTTTTTTCTGACGCCGCCCGTCGGCTCTCGGAGCAAATGGTCGGACTCAACCTTTCTGCCCTGCGGCACCGCATCGCTTTCCGAGTCTCGCTGTCTGGATGCATGAGCTAACCCGGCCCTTTTCAATTTACCTGGCCACGCAATGCCGGCGCCTCTCGAAATGGAAGGAAGCTCTCCGTTCAGCCATCCCAGACCCGACACGCTTCCGGAAGCGCTGACTCAGTTCCGGCTTCCTGTTCCCGTTGCACAGTTTAGAGGTGATTCACCAGGCAAGTAGGTCTGGAGCAGGACCCGTCAAGAAAGCGAGTGCCCGTGTAAGCGTGTAGCGTGCGTGTAAAAAAGCGCTCTTTGTTGAGTGGCCTCTGTTGTAACGCGCGAGCGCGAACGGTGCTGCTGCGCAACCCGGTCGGGTCAGCCGCTGTCAGCGTGGCCAGAGAAAAAGGCACGGTCAGTTTTCTGAGTTCTTCCGCGGCCCAGCGACCTCGCTGCCTCGTCGCAGGTCAGCGGCACAGTGATGTGACAGTGACCTTCAGCGAAAGCACTGCATAATGTGTGCCTCGCAGTCAAAACGTCCATCTGCGAATGGGGCTGAGACATCTTTGGGAAAGCTAGTTTGGATCGTAACAGGCACTACGGCAAGGCCATTTTTTTTTTCACAAATGTAGTGCGTGGGGAACATTATCAGGGTAAACAGCCGCTGTCGGCGTAGTATTTCATAATAATAATAAAAAACTCCCTCGTGCAATCGCTGGTAACAGATAGTGTTAACGAGTTGAAGCCGGAAGTCGCCCTTCTTGATCGTGTGCCCTGCATGTGTACCCGTCTGGTCACGCGACTCAATCGAATAAAGCTGTGCTCCAGAAAAAAAGGGGAAATATCTGAAAACCTTTCATAATGAAGAGCATTTTTTTGTACAGCAATATTTCACAGTGATGTTGTATCGCACACGTGCGAGTGTGGTACTTACGCTGTAAGCCACTCTTAGTGCGTGCGATGATGCATGGGTGTTAGTCGCAAACGGGTACATGAAACGGTGTTAATTAGAGGTCTGACTAAGCTAGAAATAATTGTCGCCCTTCTTACAAGGAAGATAATGTTGCAAGTACAGCGGTGATCTATACGGGTACGAAAACAAGGTGATTCTGGCCTTGACAAACTTATGAGTCTAACAAAAAAGCATTTTAAAGCCGAGTATCATGTTCTACTGGAAGTTCCTGTGTTGTTTAGGTAGCATGGATTAGAACTGAAGTAGGAGGAGTGTCTAGAATCTCTTCATATGTCGCAAATCCCCGGGAACGTCAAAAGCGTATTCAGTAAGACCGAACCTTTTCGCCACAAACACTGCAATCGTGAAAACTAGGCTATTTCTTGGCTATTTCAGTGCAGCTACCTAGGCGAATAAACATCTCGTGCAAGTACATTAAAAACGTGGTGACTGACTTCTTTCCATACATGCAGTAACGTCTTCAGTGGGAGGCCAGCTGGTACAATATATATCTCTTCCGGGAAAGGGTTGTAGCGGCCAGAAGGACAACACATAGCAAGCGAGAGCAAGCTTACTGTGTTGCCCTTTTCAGCGCTACAACCCTTTTCTGGAAACATTCACCAACTAGCCTCCTAACAAGTATTACTTTTTTACAAGATAGCTCGTGGTCGCCCCATTCCCATGTCAGCCAATGTCAGTTAATCACTCCCTTTATTATTATTCTTAAAATTTTAAAATCAAAACACTCATCCCTTTTCTGTTCATGACGAAAAATTCACCGGTGTTATGCTCCCACGTGCTTTTCCTTTTTGTTAACTGCGTTCAGGTGAATAGCCACCCGATTCTTGGCCGATCCCCCAGTGTGGGTATGTGCCATCTTTTGATAGGCTAACAACAACAACAACAACAACAATGTCAGTCAACTGAAAACTGAGGCACGCACGCTCACCCTATGCTGTAGCTGTCACCTGAAACAGCCTGACAAACCTATGACAAGCCTGACAACCCTCTTCAGTATACAGTGAAGCACATCTCTATGTTTGTTTGGTTTTATGGGGTTTAACGTCCCAAAGCGACTCAGGCTTTGATGGACGCCGAAAGGGAGGGCTACGGATAATCTCGACCTCCTGGGGTTCTTTAACGTGCACGTACATCGCACAGCACACGGGCCTCCAGCATTCCGCCTCCATCGAAATTCGAGCGTCCCGGCTGCTATCGAACCCTTTTCTTTGGGGTCAGCAGCCGAGCACCATAATCACCGAGCCACGGCGGCGGCTTCTCTACGTACGTCTAAAACAGGCGAATCATGGTCTAGACTTCGAAGTACGACTATATCCGTCCGGCAAACATGCAACATGTGGACAGCATTATGAGCAATGCTTGCATGTTTATTGGAATCTGTCCCTGCTCTTGCGTCATAGTTCTACAGTTTCGCCCCGTAACTTTCGCAAGAGAAGCTCAGTGATCAAACCAGTCTGGTGTTCAGCCGAAAACTGTAACGTCTTGATCGCCCAAAAAGAAAACAGAACTTTTGCACCAAACATCGCGACCGCACGCGCTGCCTTCCACAGTCAGCGACCTATAAAGTTCATTGCACAACACCTTTCGGCGTTTCTTGACTGAATCTTACCAGAGCCAGAGGCCGCATAGCTGCTATCTCCTAAGACCCGCCGTGGCATACGATAAAGGAGTATACGGCGACCTCTCGCAATGAGCGGTGCTTGAGCGGCATTTCGTTCCGGCCGGACAGTGACGTAAACGGTTGCTGCACAGCGCACTTCGTATCTGAGTCAAGGCCTGGCCTCCTCTGATGACGACAGCGGGGCATGGGAGCACGCCGCATTGCTTGGGCGTACACGTATACCTGCGCCGTCCGCTATCACACGCGTATTGTTTGCGCTTGCCACCTGATGGAGATAATGACTGTTCGTAATCAACAACGTGACGACATGTTTGCATGCAGATGAGGAAGTGAAACATGCGAATTAAAATAAGCCAGCTTTGTTCATTTCTAACTGTGCAACATAGTGAACTCTGTCAACAGTTGTAATCGTCGCGGTGGGTATAGTACGAGTACTTATCTACCTCAACACCCGTGAGTACCGAGGCCGCAGATGGGGGCTCGAAATTTGCGTTGCATGAAGTGATGGCATTATGCAATAATTGAACGCATCAGCTGGTATATGAAATCAACTCAGCAACAATAAGATTTTAATATCTGTTCACTGCTACAATTCCAATATGTAATGGTTTACACTTTACTGTAAGAGACCGCAAATTTTTTACAGGCAGCGTGTGCCCGCATTACGTAAAGCAAGAACCAGAAGAAAATGGGCGGATGAGATTAATGTTAAACAATCCTGCCTGCCTAATGTTAAAAAGCGAAAAACTAAATGTCCTGCTTTCGAAAAAAAAAACTAGCTACAGCAAACAATTCACTTTATTTCTTTTCGGAACTCGCTTCCCGGATTCATAAAAAAATCCCGTGTAGAAAAATTGTTCAATACAAGGTTGAGGAAGATACGTGTTTGCTAACTATCAAGAATTGCCATTTCCTTGAGTCGTGTATGTCATGTGTGGTGCTTTTTGCTTGTGCTCTGGTTTTCGCTTGTATGCTTGTATATACTAGGGTTCTTGTTATCAACTTTTTTTAAAATTCTTTTTTTTTCTGATATTCAATATGCGCCGAGTCAAGAAACACAACATAAAAGTTTCTGTCGTCACAACAAATTTTCTGCAATGTTTTTGACCAAAAACGTGTAGTAACAACAGAATTTTGTGCAGTTACAACAAAAAAGTAGAGGAGAAAAATAACGGCCCACAGGAAAATACTACAAAACAACCGAAAAATCATTCCTTACCGCAAAACTACAAAACAGTTTGTCGCATTTGGACACGGTTATGTCGTTCTGTTATCTCAGCAATTTGTTTAATGCACTAATCATCCGCCATAATTTCTCGCATTCAGTACTTGCACTTAACAACAGGAAGTTCCGATGGAAGGTTTCACTCTGGGACCTGATTGTGTACTAATGAATTTCACCTTTATCATACCTGTGATATTCAGTTCGTGAACATAGAACCTGGAGTTACAGACGAGGAGAGAGGACCTTTGTAAATGTTTCGTGAATCTTCATTACACAAGGAAATATTGGAAGATACCCTTGGAAAGTTCTGCTCTTCGGAATTCGTATTTTGTTCCCGGTATAGAGAGGAGGCGAAAAGCCCACACCATAAGCAGTACTGAAAATTTCTAACAAGGCAATTCCCGTTTCAATATATCCTAAAGAGCCGCACATAATTGTCAAAACAGCGCCAAAAATACCACGGGTGTCACTGTGAGTATTAGCTCAGGACTGAATCTCCAATACTTCTTTGGAGCGAGCTGCCTGCCTTTCGTCACTAAACGTCCGGTTATATGGTTGTTTAGTGAAGAACCTGTGGGTCCGAGACTTAATTAAGGCACCGTGGTACTTGTCTGCGCTAAACTGTTGTAACTGCGTTTATTATTGATGATGTGGAGAACATCCGCTCCTGGGCCAATTCTTCCCAGCTCCTGCAGCTCATTTAGGATGCGCTCCAGCTCAGGAATGTGAAGGCATTTTTATAAATGTGATTTGCGATGATGCTTAAACAGCCAAATTTTTATCCTCCTATTTCGCACCCTCTCAATATGTGCATTCTAATTTTTTTTTCTAGGTTAGAAGGCGGCCTAGGAGGCATTAACGCCTCCCCAAGCCCGAAGAAAAGCAGGGGAACGCCATGGCGCGCTAAGCAACGAAAGCAACGAGGGAAGTCGAGTGATCTGCCAGGGGCGAGGAAGATAAGCAGCTGTACTCGGCAGCGCGCAAAGCATCAAAATCGGCAAGGGGCACGTACTGCGCTGTTCAGCTGGAATACAAGCGTATTATGGCGGCGGCTCCTCAAGCTGCGAAAGCAGCCATGAAGTTCATGCGCGCTGCCCATGTCGAGGAACAAAAACGGGTTAATGCAGCGGCCCGTCAAGCAGCTGAAAGGCTTGTGCACCCGAGTGCAGCTACCATCTATGAGACGTCCTAAAATCAGATTTGCATTTCTTAGTTCGTGTTTCATGCTTACACCTTCTTTTGAAGAGTCTACAGGCTGCATTTTTTCTCTGCCTCCTTGCGCAAAAAAAAAAAACGTCACAACTAAGCGTGCCTTTTCTGGAAAGCCCATGCTACAGTGCATTATATGCTCTCTGAGCTGTAGACAACACATCCTTGGGTAAATATAAAAGAGAAAAAGAAATTAATTTAATGGAAGAATACCAACAACCGAGACGAATCTAAATTCACTGTTATTTTTGCAAAAGCGAGCACTATGGGCAGCAAGTAATGTTCCTTTCCTGGATAGTATTTTTTCATACTTCACCTGCTGTAACATACTGTCGATAAAGAAGTTATTAAAAAACACACTCAATAGAAACCCCTACGCCAACACACAATAAATCGAACGCCGTTTTAAGAACAATAGCCTGCAAAGCAACTCCTTAAGAACTACGACAAAATGAAATAGTTGGATCCCGATCACGTACAAATTACGACTTTAAAGATTACCATCACGAATACCAGAACTCCTGAACGAATACCCCGACATATTGAGTTTACTGCAGAATACATTTCTCATACCACAATTTAAGCATCAAGTCAGGGCAATATTTTTTTCTTCGTTTCTGGCTTAGAAATTACTGTCTGTGCCTACATTCTGACGTCAGTCTGGTGCACTGTGTATTTCATTAATGTTCATTTAGCTCAAGATGTATGTTTGACTGTACAAATTGTGATACATGTGTAATAGGTTTTTGTTTTTGTTTACTGGTATATTCCACCGCTGCTTTTTTGTCTTCTCTCCTGGAAAATTAGATACTTTAAATAAGCACTGATTCTTGTAGCTGTCTTTGTCTTCACATATTGTATTTCGTCTGAATGCTGTGAAATGGTATACCAGAGAATGCATTTGCTGCGAGTGCCTTCAGGGTCGTATAGCCATGTCAGACACTTTTCGGGCCTTTTGCTATACTACCTGAGGCAAATGTACGAAAATGTCTCGAATAGAGGTAGTAAGAAAAGATGCCGGATAGCAGACAGGCATAATACGTTCAGCCTAGTCATAGAGCTTATATAATCATGCACCGTAGCTATAGTCAACTCGTCACTCTAGAGTCGCATCCTGCGGCAGTAACTCACCTACAATACTTATCCATTAATCGCTATAGTCATCAAGCTATGTGGACGTACCAAACACATGTCCAACTTTCTTGGACAATAATTTTGAGCAAATTAAACTTTTAAGGCACCGTTCTGTACATATTGAAGTTAATGGTTCATTCTTCCGATGCGTAGCAAAATCTTTCTTTAAACGTGTTTCCATCGGTCGCATCGAGCAATTAAGACTGCCATAGAAAACCAATGGGGAACACTTTTGACGATAATAAAAACGTGAATAGCAAAAAAATTGAAGCCTGCCGACGGGAGATCTGAGGATAAATAGATTCTTAGAGTGAAATGTTACCATATATGAAAACATTGCGTTCATAAACTCTTTCCCGTTTGTCCAGAATTGTTGGGCATGAGCAATATACATCAGAATTATACAAACTACTGCACCGTAATCACAAACAATAATTCAGAGTTATAAGCTACTCGCCAGTTTACGCCTGCGCCCTTTGGTACCTTGTTAGTTCACTTTCAACAGACTGGCTGCAGACAGTATGTCAATTGATAAGCTAAATGCACGGAGTTGGAAAGAGTGCACCTGCGAAAAATCCAAAGTGCTTCCTATGAGCTGACGTTTTGCAGCTTATCTCTCTCTCTCTCTCTCTCTACGCAAGTGTGATAGAAAAAAAAAATGTGTGTGTGTGGAAGGGGGGGGGGGGGGTGGCGAGAGGGAGGAAATGGACGCGAAATGGTGCGACAGTGGGTATTTAAACCAGGTGTATCAATGAAAAGGAACAATCAAACCGATCCGCGTCAAAAAAAAAAAAAGCCTTCACCGTGTTCTTCGCGGCTTCATACCAGAAACAGAAAGTATAGGTGTTTTTTTTTTAATTTTCGGCAGGCACCGAGTCCGCCATTCAATAACGCTTTTTGTCCCCTCGGTAATACTGACACAGCTTCGCTGGCGAGGTGACCGAACCTGTTTAGTGAAAGCGTTCGGTCAAATAACTTCAGTGTTTACCGCAGCGCGCACTACCTGGGAGGTAAAGTCGCCCGCAGCGGAGGAATCGCGAGGGATACGTCGAGAAAGTGCCCGCGAACCAGGTCGGCCGTTTCACCTTCCTGGTGCGCTCGGAAACGTTCCACAGCTTGGGCCGATGACTCATCACTCATCGGGAGGGCTATCTTTAACCAAGGTGCCCCAAAAGAGTGCGGCTCAGCTCAGCTTTTGTAGCGGCAAGGAAAGGTGAATGAATGAACAGCTAGGTGACAACAGGAAAGGTCAGGACCGCTCACAAACTTCTGCTGGCCAAGAAAATTTCGATTATTGTGGTAGTATCTTTCCTATTTGCTACAATAAAGTTCATTCTCGACCCCCCCCCCCCCCCCCATCTTCCAATTTTGCTCTCTCTTTTATCCATTCTTTATCCTTCGCTTTTACAGCAGCTGCATTAGGGCTTTCTCGGATCTATGCAATGCGGCGCATTCGGGATCGTAGTATAGCCTAAGCAAAAACTTCAGTTCTCACTGCTGCCCAAAGACAACGCGGCTCAAATTATCTTGAAATCAAGATTGCAAATAAAAGATATGCGACAGATGCGTGGTCATGAGATTCCTGTAGATTGGGCCAATGTGCGTCTTGGAGTGGACGCTGTCGCTGGACGCAAGACACTCGGGAAGCAATCGACAAGTCGGAGTACGTTCAGCCATTCATCTCTGCCTCGAATGATAACGTATACCTCGGCTGCAACCAGAATGGCAGGAGACAGCGTAGTGAATGATGCGGGCAGCAGAGGACAACAGTAAGGACTATGCTTTCCATCAACCGGAATTCAGTTCTTCTGGGTGAAATTAAATTGTACCTTCGAACTGTGAACGGTGCTAGAGGTGAGTAGTTACCAGCAAAATATGAGCACTGGCTCTGGGCAGTCCGCTCATGCAGGCACTATTTGGTATCGCCACCAAGCAATTTTTACTTGAGGTTTGCGGTAACGTGTCATTCATGAAAGCTTTCCGTAGCTAAGAAACAGCCTGAACTGAAGCTCGCTTCGGGAAGCTTGGCACTAAAAAAGTTAATAGAGCAAGAATATGAGAAGTTTGTGAAGGTTGAAGAGCAGGAGTGAATGAACTACAGTCGAACCTCATTATAACATAATGGTTTACAACGAAATAATGGATATAACGAAGGAACGACGATTCTCCTTGAAATCTCGGTCAACACGGGCTATAAAGATATTACGGCTATAACGAAGCAATCGCCGGACCCCTTCAGCTTCGTTATAAAGAGGTTCAACTGTACTATGCGTGAATTTGCAAGCTCGTGGCCGACATTGAAAGGGCATGCCCGAACTTGGTCGACGTAAAATATCTCTCAAGGTCCGAATGACTGTACGAGCTCGTCAACAGCGTTCACACAACAGAGTTCAGGCGTATATGTTTGGCAATAGAACGCAAAAAAGAGACGAAGACAGCACTCGTGCGTGTGATACTGCTTTTCGTCCTTGTCTTTTTCTCGGACTGTATTTGCCAAACATGCATCCACTCCAACTCGCCCAGTTCAGTATCCTCGAACAGCGTTCAGGCCATCCCACACACAGGGATGGCCTACTCACACAAGAACCGGTTGGGTTGACCGTGGGTCATTATTCTTGACTTCAGAGCTTGTGAAATACTGTGGGAAGACGGGACTGCTCATGACAGTACTCCAGCTCTGTCCTATAATTTGGACATAGAATGAAAGGGAGGTGATCGCGTCCTTTTGAAATTAAAGTCCGATGACATGTTTCAGGACGTTCATATGCTGTTCGAAATATATTTTACATTCTTTTTAAAAAATTTCGAATGAAGCGGGCGCAGTTCTGAGGACATGTGCGTACAAGTCCTAGAAACTGAGTTAATCTGCTCTCTTGCTCTGTCTTAAGTGCATAAGCACCAACTATTTTAGAGTTCGCGTTCACTCTTACAGCGGAAATTTCGTTGGCCGGGGTGGCACATGACACCAGGCTTGAACGGTCCCTTCTACGTGTACGCAAAAGGAAAATCTTTGTAGTTACGCGAGCAGTTATGCTAAGTGGTTCTAGATTTTAAGCACTCCGTGGCGCTCTCTCTCTCTCTCTCTCTCTCTCTCACACACACACACACACACACACACACACACACACACACACACACACACACACACACACACACACACACACACACACACACACACACACACACACACACACACACACACACACACACACACACACACACACACACACACACACACACACACACACACACACACACACACACACACACACACACACAGAGAGAGAGAGAGAGAGAGAGAAGAAAATGAATGTAGGTGAGCAAAACAAAAATTGCAGCGAATAGAGCTGCCAGAGTGTAGGCCTGCGCTGGTAACCTTTCCTTTTCATTTTTTTTCTCTCTTTTCCGGAACGTGACAAGGACGATTCCTGTGACCGTGCTCGTTCCGCCCGGAGTGGCCGAGGCTGACATTGTTTTTCGCAAGCATTCACGACTCTTCTTGAGCGTGACTCTCGTGACACTCCGTGACGGACGCAAGCTCACTTAGCTGATTGCCACGGGACCGGTCCGGCCCCCGGGGATGCCAACGCTGTGCCCTCACGAAGGTTGTCCTGTGCTACTATGAGAATGACGACACCTTGTTTGCGGGTTGCATAGATGCAACCTTTGCACGGATTAAGCTCTCGACAGGAGTTGCGTGAGCCTGAGGAAAATATTTGTCACGGGAAACAACCGTTGTTCAGCGCAGTGGCGTAGGAAATTCAGCGAATTATGCACATATGGACTCGGAAGTCCCCATATGTAGCGTGTCTGTCCGTACAACGTCGATTAACTCAGCGCTTACATTACATGCTTAGGCGAAACGTTCCAAAGGGCGACATGGCTTTCGCAGAGTGCGCTAGAACGTCCTCTGACAGTCTCAACGGTATGCCTTATTACTTCCTGCCGCTGCAACCTCTGCGATCTTTCTGATCTGGTCCTCCTCCTTGTCATTTGTTTACACGATCTACCAGACTCTGACGCGTGTATTTCTGCTATCTTCTTTTCTGGACCACAGTATACTTCATGTGCAAACCGCTCGGAGAAGCGGCAGTTGTTGACATCTGTAGACATGGTTCGTACTCGCGACAGAAGATTGGCCATGGTTTACTGGCCAAAGTTTGGTGCTGATCGAGGTAGGGCACTCACGGTACCCGTGGCAGCTCATCCTCGCTGCCATTAAACGCCACTACATCGACTATTATCAGTTATGTAGCCATGCAATGGTTTTTACTGCACTGCACGTTGTTACATATTGCGAGCAGGAAAGAAAAAAAAAGACAGATCTCTCTATTTATAAAGAACTGTGCGGAAACTATAATTTTCTGTACCATGAAGTCACCTCTCACCACCACACCACCTGCCAACTCCCTTGATATTTCTCGGCGTTTTTTTTTTTATTAAACTACCACGCGCTCTTAGAGCCCGTCCAGTTCTGTTCCTGCCGTGTGTCAACGACTCACCTCTTTTCACGCACTTTGCATACGTCTAAAGTGCAGCGTCGGTTTTAAAAGTCTAAACAGGCAGAGCACGCGTCAGCCAACTTCCGCTCGCGCATCTGCCTCCTTGCAAGCGTGAGTCTATCGGCACCTTTCTCAACTTGCGAGGTCTCTGAACTTAAACGCTGACGCTGCAAAGTCCAGGTCATCGGTGTCATCCTCTTCCTACCTAAGCGCTAGCCTTTGCCGCACCACCGTGCTTTTCTCCAGCACTGCAGCAGAATTCACTGCACGTGACCAAGCCCGCGGCAGGCATATCGTGGCGGCTCAGCCCAACGTACCCGTAATGATGACGTCAGGAAAGGGTGCTGTGGCGAGCACCGGTAGGCAGGCCGCCGCAGCAGCGAAAGGGAAAGGGTCGCCTGCGGGGACGAGGGCGAAGAGAGGCGTGCCGGTGAGCGCTGCCGGTGGCGGAGGTGGTGGGGGGAGATTCTGATCTGGGTCAACGAGGAGAGTGATTTTTCGGCCCCCTTTTTTCCGGGACACGCAGTGCACAACCTTTCCAGTCGGGCCCGGATCGGAAGATCGTCGTCGCCCGCGTCCCCTTCAGCACGCTCCGCAGCCGCCGCTCTCGGCGGAAGTTCCGACGTCCCGCCGCCCACCTACCTCACCGCTTCTCATCGCGCGGATCGCGCCGCGCGCCGTTCTTCGCCGCCCGCTTCCGTCGTTCTGCGCGCCGCTATCAACCGGCGGCGGTCAAGAGCACACGGCGCTCGCTGCTCGTCAGCCAGCGTTCCTGTCCGTGCCGACTGTTTCAATCTTTTCCGCCATTTTCATCCGCGCAAGCCGCGTAGAAAAAATAGTCCACAAATCTTTTATATAATTCTCGAGTTTTTCGTCTCAAAAACTGCTCAGTCAGAGACGGTACAGCGGCCTTTTGGTGAGAACCAGACGTGGTCAACGCCGTAGTGCAATCAAAGAGACTTTCGCGCTGAAACACGGGTCGGATCACCAAGCGTCTGTTCTGGAAGAAAGTGCCTCTTGGGTGCCTTCGTCGTCGGACCACTGCGTGCAAACAGTGACGACTTCTGGATTTCCGCTCTTACCGTTGGAAAAGAGACCCCCTGCTTGAAAGTCCCGCCTTGCTTTGAAGGAACCGGAGGTAAGTGAAACTACGACTGTCTTTCAGGTTACCTCGTTATGCTTAGTCCTAAGCTGCGAAAGTACATTTAATAATTCTCTAATAACTTGGAGCAAGGAACAGCATAACAGCTTTCGGATAACCAAAGCAAAATGAAAAAAGAAATTCGTGAGGAATGTTTCGCCTCAATTCGTTATTTCGTTGCATGGTTAGCAGTTCTTCCGCACCGTCCGCACCTTGTCTGCCCCAGCAAACGTTTTAGCCACATCTCTACTACCGCAGTAACATCTCTCCGTAAACCCCTGAAGGCTGAAGTTTCACCGAGGCGATCTCTGCTTACTCCCACCATAACAAAAAAGAGCAAGAGTGCAACAAAGAAATCAAGAAGTGCGGAATAACTGAAAGAAGCCTTCTTGGTTCATACCATTCTGCCGGCACAGCATTCTTACTGGGTACTGCGGCTGCTTTCGTGTGACAGGAAAGAGATTCGACAGCTTTCAGGTTGCAAGCGTAGCCAAATTTGCTTCAGATTTTTTTCCTCCTGGGTTAATGTTTTTCTCTCCGTTCATTTGCGAAGTCAACCTGACCATCAGAATCACAGTTTTATTGCTGAAGCACTACGTGTTATGGACGGCGGAAATTTTTCAGTTACCGAGGGCCAAATAGTCATACGCACAGGGAAGCATACCGCGACACGGAAGGATGTTCGCGGGGGGTTTGAAGCAGGTCAGTGAACATTGCGACCCTTTTGAGCCAACGTGAAGCGCTGTTACCATGGTCCGCACATCAAGCAGTACCGATTAGAGCCCTGCTTTTTTGCGTATGTACAAGTTCCCTTCTGGGTGGTTCTACCTCTCGTCCCTCGAAGCAGAGTAGTGTCTAGGGCGACTCAGCGGCTTGGCACCACCCGCAACCGCTACCTTACTGCGACCTTACTACCATGCTGCTTTCCCTTTAGATACTTGTTCGCAACTGACCGTCTTTTACAACCAGTCTTCATAAACTATCAGATGTGCCGCCAGCGAGCAAGGCGCACCTTCTTCGACAAATATTGCGACAACGTCGTGCAAATTCGAAGGCGCGTTGGTCAACTCGCGAACATGTTGACCTAACCCATCGGCGTGTGCTTTTATTTATTTTGTGACGTGAAGCTGAGAGGATTTTGGCGTCTGTCATGTGTAAACAGCTCTGCTGCTTCGCACTGTGTGACATACTTGATTCTAGGCGTTGGCAACAAGAAATGTTGAGAGGAAAGGCTGAAGGAGCATGCTGTGAGCGGAAAGAAAGTCAGAAGGTGTATGTGAACAATACAGATACATGACAAAAGTGTTTTCGCTTTTTCATTAACTCTAGGGATATAGCTTTCGTACCACAGTAGAAGTATGAATTAAGAATGAACACTACACCTATTTTCATTTTGTGGTCTCTTAGGCACGGCATCGGGCACATGGATGTGCATGCAACTGCCTCTGAGCAGCGAGGCTAAGTACATTGCCAGCGATTTTAAGAGAGCGTGAGATGTATTGCAAATGGCGCTAATCATATGAGATACTTTGTCAATCTCTCTCTCTCTCTCTCTTTGATATTATGAGAGATAAATATTGCAAAAACGTAGTAATAATTGGTTTTTTGGGGAAGGAAATGGCGCAGTATCTGTCTCATAATATCGTTGGACACCTGAACCGCGCTGTATGGGAAGGGATAAAGGAGGGAGTGAAAGAAGAAAGAAATAAAGAAAGAGGTGGCGTAGTGGAGGGCTCCGGAATAATTGCGACCACCTGGGGATCTTTAACGTGCACTGAAATCGCACAGCACACGGGCGCCTTAGCGTTTTTCCTCCATAAAAACGCAGCCGCCGCGGTCGGGTTCGAACCCGGGAACTCCGGATCAGTAGTCGAGCGCCCTAACCACTGAGCCACCGCTGCGGGTAAAAGCCCAAACTTCTTTTCAATATGTGATACAGGCGCCAAAAATGTCAGAATAACGTGGGGATACTTAAGACATCACATGGTAGCCGTGCAAATTAATTTCTCTTATTAAGTTACTAAGAGGATTAACTTCAACGCTGAAAAACCCGGATAGAGCCGCCGCGGTGGCAGAGGGGTAATGGCGCTCGGTTGCTGGCCCGAAAGACGCGGGTTCGATCCCGGCCGCGGTGGTCGAATTTCGATGGAGGCGAAATTCTAGAGGCCCGTGTGCTGTGCGATGTCAGTGCACGTTAAAGAACTCCAGGGGGTCGAAATTTCCCGAGCCCTTCACTACGGCGTCTCTCACAGCCTGAATCGCTTTTGGACGTTAAACTCCCATAAACCAAACCAACCAACCAACCCAGATCACAGTGCCTTCATTAAAGTCCACCAAGGCCTGTAGGGTTAAATCTTCTTACTTCAAACATATCTAGGTCAGTAGGTGACAACGTTGCGTAACTGGGAAAAATAGCACATGTAATAACCTCTATTTTTCTGAAAAGAATCATTTTCATATCACCTCCCATGTGCCATTTTTTAAAGGAAACAAAAATAATAAATATCTCGCACTGACCTAAACCTTGCTGTGTATGTACACGTTACAAATTGACTCCGCTACCCGCTGCACCAGATTAGGCGTTCCGCAGCTGGGGATGGCGTTATACTGCTTGTCTCCACTGAGCGAGTCCAAACTGCATTCATCTCTGTCACTAGCAAATTTTGCACAAGTCAGGCGTTCCGTGAAATAGTTATGTTCTTTACAGTGACTGAACAATACACGGATTTGCTTGTCCCCAGTTGTCTTGTTCATTTGACATAGGTGCGTATGTTATGTTCGAGAAAGTCAACGCCGTTAATGCGGCTTGGCTGGATGCTGTCAATATTAAGGTAGAAATTATCTCACAACCCAACTATCAAGAGGGGCTAGAAGTGCTCATGGTGTGGGTACGAACAATCTTCAGTTCAATTTCGCCTGACATGTTGTCACTTAAGTTGAATGCTCAAGACAGGGAGCAGCAGCTGCGATGGATCTTTAGATCTGAGACATCTCTACAGAAAACACTGGCAGAAAGAACTTGGGTAACACATAGGCCAGACGGTATAGTGGAAGCCTCTGCTGTGATGACGTGCAGTTTATGGCGTGATTAATTGCTAGCTTAATTAGGTCAAATAGTGGACATGCTACCACAAGAAGCTGCACAGAGTAAGCACCGAATGATAACACAGAAAAAGAAGAAAAATTTGCAGCAGCCGTTATCAGGATTCATTATCCTTATTACGTCTCCCCGAATATTTCGGTCAAAAATTTCTGGTAACATGTCCCATGAGACAGTTGTTCATTCCCCCTCCCCCAATTGTGCGTGCGGGGGAGGCGGGGAGGGAGTAAGGGCGTTTTTGTTGTTGTTGATGGCTTACTGAACATTACACAATACGAAAATTGCAAACTAAATGGCACTAATACTTTGTATCCATGTCCATTGTGGCCGTTGCGTGCAGAAAGCTGTTGCTGCCAATGTCAACTCCTTCCCCCTTTCCAGCCTTAATACATAGTTTAACGTCTTCAAAAACGCTTGCGCCAAAATTGAGTGAATTGCAATGGCAGCGAATTAGTGTCGCTTATGAGACATCCGATTATTCGCTTAACAGCACACTGAAAAGGAAGGGCAATTCAGAGAAGTCATTCGGGAAGACGCGTGATACAGGTTGTAGCAACCAAGTAATACTAATCGAACGGGCAAGAATAAGTGAGCAGCTCGAAAAAAAGCTCCAGGCAAGTCCATTACGCGCACTTGTTGGATTCCTGCGCTTGAAAGTCACAATAACTGGCGCTGCGGAGACCTTTGTGCGGCCGACTTTTTTTTTTTTTTTGAAGCGATTTTTATTGCCTCAGGGCATAAAAACTATGAAATGAGATATGAGTAAGGTGCTTAAATAAATGAAGAAAGGTGGGCTGATCTGGTGAAATCAAGAAGTGAACGATGATATGGACCATGTGTCCAGGCAATATCGGAATCCGGGTTGTCCGGTGAGAGACCCACTGCCGCCAGGTGCCGAATTCTCGTCGGCTTCGCATTCAGCGGCCGCATTCCCTGTAAATTTAGTTCCGACGTTGCAAAGGCTATAAGTCGCTCCGTTCCAATGGCGCACAGTGAAAACAATGTCGCATGCAGAGAGTGTGTGGGGTTTTCCAGCACGCTGATGGCGAATTCCGTCTCGCTCCTTCTGCGAAGCTCCTTTTTCTTTTGTTTGTTTTGTTTTTCGGCAGGTTCTTCGCCGCTAAAGCTATTTTTAGTGACCCGACGTTGGTGAAAGCTGGTAATCGACCTCACAGGCCGCCGGAATGCAGGCCCAGGAAATGCACAAAAAGCTTCCCAGCGACCAGGAAAAAGACTCCGCCCTTTTTTTTTCTTTTTCCTGGCGCTAAAGAATAAAGAAACATCGTCGTAATGCTTCTTCTGCCCTGCGTGCATACACGGCTGGACGTTAGCTCCGCGAAAGCTCTTGCACGGTCTTTCTTCCCACGCCCTCTCTGGTCCAAATGATGCAGCCTCTTCTTGAGGCGCGTGGTCACCAAATTATAGGAACCGGTACTTCCAAACTTGATGGCCTAAATATTCATTCCGCGGATAGGATATAATAGGGCGTGTCCAATGTAACGGCATCCAATGACTTAACGAGAACTAGCGCGAGTAGCCTGCCTCAGTTCTTGCATGAAAACGCCTTGCATGATTTTTCCTTTAGTACACAGCGAACCCAAATTATGCCTTTATGGCAAGTGTGTGAAGTAAAAAAAAAAACTGGAATGTGACAGAAGCAGATAGGCGCTGGTCGCTTAAATTAGAGGGGCATACTTTACTTCTTGTAATCTAGCGAACAATTTGCATGAAAAGCCTGATTTAAAAGAAAATGTAGATCGTAGAAACAGTTCAGAAATGAAAGCACAGTGTGTAATCCGGACAACCAGTACGTTAGCCCCCTTCGTATTCGCTCCGACTCAGTTTAATCGACGTCCTAGTGTGCCAAGCAGTTTTTACCATGTAAGGAATCTAACATGCGCCAAAATCTAAGTGCACAGGCGTCCGAACCCGCGATTTTGTGCAAAGTAGCAAAACATCACACTCACTGAGCCGCTGCGATGAGCATCTGTGTCCTGCATGGAGCTGCCTT
Organism: Amblyomma americanum; assembly: GCF_052857255.1. Taxonomy (NCBI): domain Eukaryota; kingdom Metazoa; phylum Arthropoda; class Arachnida; order Ixodida; family Ixodidae; genus Amblyomma; species Amblyomma americanum. The sequence continues at coordinate 177,506,819 of NC_135499.1, forward strand.
TCAAACGGCACTCTTTGTGTCTTTTTACTGGTATAATCATTTTATGGAATAATTGTCACTCATAACTAGGGGTATATAGCAAAAGATGCTCCTGTTTTTTCTTAACAACCACAAACGATATTGCTACGATGTTGCTTTGGCCCCACTGCAGCAACACGTAGCATTTTGTTTTAATTCTTAGGGCACGTTACGTGGGAGTCTTTTTGTTAAGAGTAAAAAATTCGGTCGTGCTGCTTGCAGCTCACCAGGACGTCTAAAGAGGGAGTCGAAAACTGAGGTTAATTAGCGACATAAGTAAACGAGCGCGAAACAGCGCGGTCGGGAGAGGTTCGATGAAAATATCTCGAAAATCATCGAACTTTCGCATTTGAATTTAAAAAAAAGAAAAAAGGAAGGTGAGAGAACCTAGCATTGTTCGATGCTAATATCCGGCTTTTCTCTTATCCTACGAAAGCCGCTCTGCCATCTAATCCCGACCAATGTTTTCACCCACAATCGTACTCTCACAGGGGAGCCTTTAGGGGTGATTTTGTGAGGGTGTGGTTAAGGTAAGTGGGAGGTCCTATTTACGCTATGCTTTTCGTGGACTTTCTCTGTCAAAGAAATGCAATTGTTCGTGGTTTTCCCGCAGAATATTTTTCGCTGCGGAAGAGCGGCGCCCGCCCTCCAGTCCTTTCTTCTCACCTCCCCCCCCCCCCCCCCCCCCATAAATCTGTCCTGCACTTTCATCCAACATAGTATAGAGAGGGAAGATACGATTTGTGTAGCCATATACGTACTAGTTGTGATCGACCACCGTTCAGGGATTAGGTCCCATCCTAGTAGCCCCCTATTCTGTCGAACCTGCAGGTACACTCCTGTCCATTCACATTTATTGAGGACAACAAATATAGCCGATTGCCAAGACGGGTGATACCCTGAAGTGCGGCAGTAGTCTACTTCGGAAAGAGCAGTAACCTGTGTTGGTCGTGGTCGCAGCAACGGAGGCTAAGGAGACGCACATGCAATCAGCGTGAACACGAGCGTCATACCTTCTTGTTCGGTCTCGCCCGCGCTGAATCTTACCATTCGCAGTATTGACCACTGTTCATCGAAAATAGACTTTCAGTCGGTCCCACACCTCTGCCAGTTATAAGGACAAGGCTTCGGGACAGTGTAGTACTCAGGAGCATCCCCACCACGTGCAGCGATTTTTAGCTTTCATCCGGCCGCGAAAAGCCGCTGCAATCATCACGACGTGGGCCATAGAACGAGCAGCCCTCGCGAAAACTGCACTGGCAGCGCCCACCTATCTGATGACGTATCGCTGCTCCTGCTGTCAGAAAGCTTCGTCATCCGTAGAGCGGGCCACTTTCCTCGAAGAACAAAAGAAGATAGCGAAGAATAACCGGGCGAGGGAAAGGAGGGGGGGAGGTGGAGGATGAACTGCAGGATCTGCGCACTCTGGCGGACAGGATCCGCTTCTCCCTCATCCATGTCGGCCAGAAAACTAAGCCTCCTTTCGACATCCACTATGGCGGCCTCTGAACCCCCTCTGCGCCTTGTGACCCACTTGCTGCAAAAGGCGAGGCGGCCAAGGAGTCGCGAGAGAGGCACTCAGCGGCGAAAACGAGACGGGTGGCTGCTGTGGGCGACGCGCCGTCGTTATTGAACGCCGTAAAGACGAAGGGCCGCAAGCAGCCGCCTTGCCTCACACACCACTCCTGTCGCCCTTCCTTGTTGGGGCTACGGCTGTAGCAAGACAAGACAACGCAAAACGAAAGGAGTGAACTTGAGAGGGAGTAAAAATAAAAAAAAAGGAGTGACGAGGGGGCGGAGAGACGTCGTTGAGGTGGACAGATATAGACCCCCACCGTAAGAAGGCCTCCGTGCACACACATATGCAAGCGCGCATGCATACCCAGGCGGCGTGTGCTTTTCTCATCTGAGCAGCGCGCGTATGCACAGAGGACTGTCAGACTGCACCCCCCCCCCCCATTCTTCTGAAACAAAGCCACGTGTGCCCACACATTAGCGCCACCTGCGCGAAAGTTAAATATAGTGATGGCTCGCGGTAGACTTGCAGCTATAGCCACTCCTTAGTGACTCAAGGCGCCAAGCACGACTCCGGCCGAAAAACGCGGAAACGAAAGGGTTGCTGCTCTGCGCGGTGTAAGTCGGACAGATCGTGCGGCATATATGCGCTGCGGTGCCCGCTCAACACCAGTCACGTATACCGTGGTGCGCCACGTGACCGGAGCACGCAGCACACCTCCCTCATGATAAGACCCCCCCGAACATCCTTCAAAACAAATACAAAGAAACGAAAGGAGCTTAGTGCACTGCAAACGGAAGCAATGAATTAAAACATGCACTTGACACTTGAAGACAATTTTATTGCCCTGAAACCACTGTAAATTAGCGCTTTGCAGCCGCTAGCGAAGGTGCAATTGACACGCATTCCAAGACAGCGGTTGATGTTTCACTGAATGTACCTCATCTGCTCTTATGAACGAAACGTTCCGAGGCCGAGCGCAGAACGGCTTCGTGCACAGCGTGAACCCAAACGCATCTACAGAGCTTTTGTTTATTAAATTTTAATCTCCCTTCTTTGTCAGAAGCCACTTTGTGCAGCGCACCTCTGTGTGTCGCCGGTAGGCAAGCAGAGACGGAGTTAGATAGGCGTGCAGGCGACTCTCAAGCGGCTATTTCTAGCGACGGCTCCTTACAGATCACCGGCTTCCTGTCGAAGAGTGGTGTGTCTCGAGCACTGCTGTGGCGTTTCTGGTTGGAACAAAGCCCCCTTCCGCCAAGTCAGGCCGTTCCTTATTGTAACCGTTACGTAAAGAAAACATACGGCAACCTCGATGCGAGGCCGCGGAAACGCTTCTGCGCACAAGTGAACGCGGACGACAGAAAATAGTAACGGCACCGGCGGAGCCCCGGTATTATTACACACGCGTGTCCAGTGGAGGCTCCCGAAAGGCTGCCCGCTCTTCACGCTTGCTGCTATGGGGTTCTTGCGCTGAAGTTTGCGGTGCCGATTGCAGCGTCATAACACACTGCCTAGCGAGAAGAGCAAGCAGTTTTTGGTGGTACTATTAGTACTTTTCCGCGCCACCTTCAGGCGCTTATTGGCGTGAGCCTCCGCGCTCTGTCGAAGGCGCAAGTGCCGTGCGTCAGCTATCTGGGCTACGCCGAGAGAAGCTAGGCAGTGAATGCTGTCAGCCAAACGCGGGTATCTAATCGCGCAGAATTTGTTCTCCCGTTTGCAGCTGCCCAAGCGGCTGACAAAAGCAGTATTGAGTCACCGAATGGAACAATTGCAGTGCCACCTTGGCAGCGCAGGTTCCCCATATGCGCCTGAAGAAATACGAGCCAGAGAACCAACATGGCTAACAATGGCTCCGGGACAAACAGCGCGTTTATACCGGGTGCGGCATGTTATTCGATTCATATTTCCTTTCCGTGAAGATTCTGTAATATATGCAGATCACAGCTAACGATGCTAGTATCGAGAAGGACGAGGACGACAGGAAGAGTGCTGGTGCAATGGTTAGGGTGGATGTTGATGATTGGATGTTTGGGCGAATGCTAATTACTCTTTTGGGTGGGTTTAATTACTGCTAATCTTGGGATGGATGTTTGGGTGGACGTAATTACTCTTTTATAACGACAGGAAGAAATAGGACACAACACAAGCGCTTCCTGTCATGCTCGTCCTTCGGGCTACTGCCATCATGAATGCAATTCAACTACCCACCTTTCCACCTTACTGGAGATCACTGCTTTTGGCACGTTTACTGGTCAGCCGGGTGTCTTGTTCATATACATTTTTGTAAACCTTAATCGTGCAGCAACTTAACATCGTCTACTTAAGATTCGGTTATTTCCTCGCTTCGCACCAAATCTGCAGTTAATAACTTGAAACACCCAGTATAACGACCACGATACTAGCTCGTGAAGCATTTTTTTTCTCCCAAATTCTGACGTCATTCACAAAGCGCTACAGTCCATGGGTCCTTTTTTTCTTCTCGATTACACCTTTCGTTTCTTCCTTTTTCTTCGCCTTCTTTCACGAGGAAAGTGTTCCTGCCCAGGGGCTTGCGTAATCTGTCAATGAAAAACGTGGCGATAACGGGAGCAGAGGGCGCACAAATCGGGAAAGGACAATAGCTAAAGGCCCACGCGCAGGAACCGAGCGGAGAGATGGAGTAACACGTGCCGCGGGGAAGGCAACAAAGAGGTAGGGGAAGCAGTGAGAGAGGGAGAGAGACAGCGGATGCCGAGAGCGGCGGCGTAATAGGAAGCGGTCAGCGATAATTTCCACTCCCGCTGCCGCTTTTCCCAGGAAGCGGACCGAGTGGTGGCCCGTGCGTACGCCCTGGCGCGCTCCGGGCACTCGTCTTTCCTTCTTCCTTGTGCGAAGTGCGCTGAACGCGTGGAAAGCCTCCGCGGCGTTCCTCTGCAAATGTGGACGAAGTGTTCCTGCGTTTCCTACGGCTTTGGCTCCCTGCAGCTGTCAGGATTGCGCACTGAAATCATGAGCACGTCGAAGTTGGTTCCTTTGTGGTTAGGGTTCGCGCATGGAGCAGTTTCCGGGTTTCTTCAAGAAGTTTCCAAACCGTCGGCTTCCCCTGCACTGTCGCTGTCCATACAGCTCCGTACGTTGTGTACCGAAACTTAATCTCGAAGAGGTGATCAGAAAGCTGCTGTAGGGAGGCGCCAAACACTCCTCCAAACCAAAATATCTAAAACGTCGGGCCATGGGCGCTTTTGCATCTCGTTGTCATTAAAATGCAGCCGCAGATGTGGCGTATGTAGGTAACGAACCCGCGACCTGGTGCTCTCGCGCACGACGCCACAGCTGCAGTGCCACATCTAAAACATGCAGCTGTAAACCAGTGAAGTCGTGTTATATGCTACGTTCTGTTGAGCTACTGCATTTTACCAAGGCCTTATGGTGATGAGCCGTAGCGTCAACACTCAGTCTTGGAACAGGACTTCAGCCGCAAACGCCTCACCATTTGAGTAACAGGCGGCGTCATCTACCGGCACACTCGCAAGCATGCAGCCCCCACCTTTGTTCCACCTCGAGGCCATTTTAACGATCATATCTGTAATATCACAGAAAACGCCGCCAAGCCTTCAGTTCTGCGCCACTAGATACCCTTATCCCAAGAATCTTCTGTCTCGTCGCCTTCCGCAAGACAGCGCGGTGGGCCGTGACGTAATAGGTGTCAGTAAGACGACGCAACACGAGGGAAGCCTTCTCTGGGAGAACAATGCGGACAAGGCGCCATTATATAGGCGTGACCACAGTCGCTGAAGGACGATCATTTTTTTTTTCACCGCCACGTGTATAAAACTTCTACAATGACCGGCAGTAAAAAAAAAAAAAAGCATCTGGAGAGAACGAATACAAAGAGCGTCATTCCCTCAGGAGGAGCGTATACGAAAGAATAGAAAAGGGCGAGCGTATAAACAGGAAACGGGCGCCTCCGTTATATAAAAGCGGTTGGACTCGAATCCAATGTCGCTCGCGGAAGTCGGAAGCGCACCATTTCCGGACACCGGGGGGGATTTCTCTTGCTCCGTGCACAGAGAAAGCCGGGCGAAGCAAGCGTTCACGCTTATGGGCCTCGGCATAGCCTCGGCACGTACACATATAGACCCGTTCCGAGGAGGGGGGGGGGGGGGGGGTTAATTCGTTTTTGGCCGGTAGCCCCGAGCTTGCTCCTGCTGCATATAGACGGTCGCTTCCTGCTACGGTATCGAGAGGAAAGAAAGCGGCTACAGCTGGCGAAGAACACATTCATGGCAATGGCTGCTGCGGTGGTGGCGATAAGATCCGATGCGTGTGGCACGTGCGCTATTTCCTTTCCTGCCTCCTAAACAAGGCGTATGACGTATTTTGTCTGTGTGGCGGAGCTTGGCTGCCGGTATTGCGAAATATTGCGCAATGAAGGGGGAAACGCGGGAGGAACCGAACAGGAAGGTCGCTCCGTTGCGTAACTGAACCTGCATTCAGCCTCGCCTCGTTCAGACTGAAAGTAAACCATGCTGTGGTTCTGTAGGGAATCTTCTCTTATTCGTTACTCTCTAGGCGTGTACGCTTAAAGGCACTTTTCCTGTGCCTTGCACAAACGGCAGTGAGGCGAGCACAGGCATTTTGACTGGCAGCAAAGGTGATGGAGAGCAGTTGTGTCCTCACTCTGACGCCGCCATTAAATCAAATAGGTTGCATACCTCGGCCACTGTCACGCGGTTGTGCGACCCTGTTCCAACTGCAAAGGCACTTACTAGAGACCCCTGGCGAGGATGAACTATGGCTGTAAACACAGCGCGGCAGGTCGACATGTGCACGGTATGTCACGTCCCTAGAAGGCAGTAAAGTCTGGACCAGGAGGAAGGCAAGCTAGAGAGCACTCGTGGCTAGGGAATACATAAGAGAACGAGTTGCCGTGATTCGAAGGTTATTTCGTAAGTGGCCAACTGGACGGGTACCCTCCAAAGAAGGGATGCCTGGGGAAAAGTACTCTGAGCCAGGCATCAAGCAATACGGATGGTAACGCATCGCGCTAGGAAAAAAAAAACGAAAAAATGGCCCCGGCTAAAATCAGCGCGTGGCATCTGTGGTGCAATGCGAAGCTTAGCTCTAATGATCGATAAAAAGAAAAAAAATTTGGCGTCAGGAGCTCATGTGATAAGGGGGTTATTACGCATTGACATCCACCCGAGCGTAGTCATACGGCTACAAAGGAAAGCAATACAGCTTTCTCAGAAACTTCGTAGTTAAAAAAAAAATCGTCCTGGTCTGGGGTACGAACCCGGGACGATCGCTTCACCGGAGCAGTCCCTCTACCAAGTAAGCTAACCGAGACGGCAAGCTTATAGTAGGGCGAGAGTGCATTGATGAATAACTCGAAGTGGGAGCTACCTTGGGGGATTCCCGTAAACATTTGACCAACACTGAGCACTTCCGATCTGGCGAGGGCCGCGTAATGCGTCATTAAGATCAACAGCGACAACAACCCTTGCCTATTTTGTGGGAGGAAAAGTTGTCACTTGAGCCGAAACGGGAAAAGACATTAGCCGTACGAAGACCGTATGATGTTGAAGAAATACAGCACAGAAGGCCAGAAGGAAAGACGTCGAACGCTGTCGCATTCACGGTTGTCGCTGAGCCCTTACTAAAATTTCTAGTCTTTCTAGACCTAGTCTAGACCTAGTCTTTTGGCTATAAGTCCGTATATTTTCTATGGGCAGATCATATAGACTAGTGTAACAAAATCCTGTACACGGTTTATAAACAGTCTAAGTTTGTGACCATACACGTTTAGTAGGCTTTTGTTTATAGACTATGAATAGTCAAAAGGAAATATCTATAGGAAGGTAACAGAGTCTATAAAAAGTCTATAAACAGTGTATAGACCATTCTTATAGGGATGTAGAAATAGAGAGAGATAGAGAGAGAAAAAAGAGGAAAAACCACGGTGCTTAACAATTGAAGAGTGCTATGGCATGGTTTATGGTTAATGAGGGTTTAACGTCCCAAAGCGACTCAGGCTATGAGAGACGCCGTATGGTGAAGGGCTCCGGAAATTTCGACCACCTGGGGTTCTTTTTGCGTGTACTGACATCGCACAGCACACGGGACTCTAGAATTTCGCCTCCATCGAAATTCGACCGCCGCGGCCGGGATCGCACCCGCGTCTTTCGGGCCGCAGCCGAGCGCCATAACCACTGAGCCACTGCGGCGGCCGTGTTAAGGCATGGCTACTCTGCGCTGGGGAAAGAGGTAAAGGGATGAGAGCGGGAGAGAGAAAAGGGGAGGACTAGAGTAAGATGTAAGGACGTCAGGTGAGAACGTGCGCGCTAGACAGTCACACTTTTCCGCAAAGGCACGACAGAGGCTTTGCAATTACAGTAGAAAGCTGTTCCTGAAGCACGATCATCGAAAAGAATTCGGCACCATCACTACGTACTAAATGTTTCGCTTGGATACAGCACACTCGTGTTGTATTGTTATAATTGCTTGGGAGCACAATCCGTAGCTTGAGTCTACTGCGTATGAATGCATAATTTTTATCCGCCAAAGACATTCCCCTGCCACTTGCTGCAATTGCCACCACAATACAAAAGCCTTCGTGTCAACGTTGTACGTTCTCCATTTCACACCTTTCCGCGATGGAGTGTGGAAGTCACCAAAGCAGTGCGATAGCTTCCACAAGCGTGTTACTTTTACACAATTCTCAGCCACTCACATAGTCTGGGAAGCGGAAGCTATCGCCCCGCCCAAGAAGCCTCGACACCTATGCAAGATGTTGTGAAATTCAGTAAATTAACCCCATTTAAAAAACATCGAGATATCATGAGCTCTTCTGTCACTTACTTTTAAATCTTTTTAAGCGTTATCTCCACACACTAACAATGTGAAAACGATCTTGGTGGCAGCTAATCCTTCCCCTCCGTGACAACTAACCCCCATTTCACTTTCTAATAAAATGACATTGGCACCAGCTTCTTTCGTAGTGTATTTCAACGTTGTTTTTATATCTGTCACATAGCTATCTCCCCCCCCCCCCCCCCCTACCAGCCCCGCATTCGTGGTCTCCTCTTGAACGTATGCGCAACTCAAGAATGCGCAAGTTCTAGTTTTCGTCTGTTGCAGTTTCGTAATGGTGCTCTCGGATAGGCTTTGCCAAGTTTTGCTGCCGTGGCACTAATAATGATATGTCCAAAAAGGAAACTGAGTGATGTCACAGCATCGGGATCGCATGACCACATGCTGACGAATGAGACTTGGGCAACGTTGCGTTCAGCTACTGTTCAAATGGGATGTCTCATCTTTGTTTATGTGGTACAAGGTTCACCTTCAGGAGCAATGGCCGTAGATAGTACCCATAGCAGCCGTCACCCTGCGCTTATTTAACTTTTCATATTTTTTTTGGAAGGGGAGGGGGGAGGCGGCAGGGAAGATGTAAAGCTGCTGGTTTTCCGGGGTGAAACCGACAAGTGGAATTTTCTACACTGCCTCGTTCACTTGCAACGGCACGGGGACCGAGGTGCCATATGCGTCGGCGACTGGGACAGGATGCGTCGCACTGAGAGTAACATCCGTCTCACGCGAGAAACCTCCTTTTTCAGCGGCGTGACACCATGCCTTTTGCGAATCACGATGCGCAAGCATGCCAGACTGTAGGCAGAGCGAGGATACTGCCGGCTAGGAAGACGAGCGCGCATTCTTGCGGCATGCATCGGCCAAGCTCGGCAGCAGTGGTTAGAAGGGATGCAGAGGTGCTGAGGTGCTGAGTGAGTGTCCTCCCGGACGAAGACGTGCAGACCGGTGAGCGCGGCTACAGTGACCTGCTCCGTTTGTCGTGCTGGCGTGGACGGGGTTGGGATTCAGACGTGTGATGTGTTGCGTGCTACTGATGTGAACCCGCGTGCCGCTCTGCGTACCTCCGCGTTGCTGCGTTATCTCCCGAGAGGAGTGCGCCGTGTGCTGGTCCTTGGTTCAGCGTATCTCGCTCCACATCGGAGGACTTATCACAACGCGTCTGGCCCAAAACGACAAGGATGGGTTACTCTCAAACTGCGAGCACTCACTTCCTGCTAAGCTCCTGCTCGGATTCACGGGGGTAAGAGCGTCTCTCAATGACACACTACGGAAAGCTTGGACTTTGAATGTGGTGGTAGGAGAGCTACACAATAGCTCTTCAGGGCGGCCGTTATGTGCTCTTCAGATGGCGAGAACAATCAAGAACAAATGCTTGTAACGTCCCGTGCAACGCTACGTTCAGCTTAAGCTAAAACACCGCCCCTAAAATCAGTCTCTATATTATTTTCCTGTCGCTGCTCAGTACTTCTACCCCGCTAGTCCTAATGTCTGACCCCCGCCAGGAAAGAGCCTTCGCATTGTAAATTACGATAGCGAACAACACCACCCGCGGTGTAACTTGAGACAAGCGGTATATAACCCCTTGCGCGGCGCGCATAACGGGCGTATTAATAATGAATCCTTCCATTAGCGATGAGCACGCAAGCGAGCATAGGTCCGTGTCACGGCCGCACAACTTCTACGCGCACTGTCGGCGAGACAAGGTGCACACGCCTCTGCTTAATGACGCAAGGTGAAAGCAGCGAGACGAGATAAGAAATTGTCGCGACAACTCCCTTCATTCCTCGGCAATAGGGCAAGGTTGGCGAATGCGGAGAAGTCAACGTACGTCGCGCGTTACATAACCTGCACAGTCGAGGTAATCGCATCTTAGCAGCTCTTGTGTGTCAAGGTCTAAAAACGCCGTCGCCGACTGCTCGGCCTTTTCTGTTTGGGCGGCAGTGGGAGTGGAAGTGCGCTTTGTTTGTATTCAGCGCATTCAGCGCCAAGTGCAACTGTCGCTGCGTTCGAAGCGCATTCAGTTCAAGGCGAGCGTTAAGCGGATACGGGGCGTAATGAAGCGGCGCGCGCACACACGCAGCTCTTTCTGATGACGCTGCTCCGCCCACACTGACGAGCTTCCGTAGGTAGCTAAGGCATTTTGAAACAAACGAATGTCTTTGCTTTCACGTTGTCTGCGCCGCTGCGTTTCTCAAGGTTGTTGTCATGCCTGTCAAAAGCTCGAAAGCAGTGTTAGCAGATTACATAACATCCAGCGGTTCATGACCTAGAGTGTTGATTTATTCTAATTCAAAGGCTGCGGTCGTTGTACTTGCGCTAACGATGTCTTTATTGGGGCGCCATTGCAACTTCTCCTTTGCGCCGTTTGCAGCGATAGCGGCATGTGACACTTTCTGTACGGTCAACGCCTTCGGTGTCGTACGCCATGGCCAGAAACTCTTGCTGCAGTACAGTCCTCACAACAGATATGCCAATGCGTAAATACATTCCTGCCCTTCACTTTGCATTTTCGCCACCTCGTCCATTGGTTCGTTGCTGCAAGGGTGTTTGAATGTCCGCACACCTGGCGGCATCTAGGTTGATGCGATTTCGCTTCTCAGACGCAGTTCTATGGCGCTGCGATATTGCTGCAGGTGGCGACAGTTTTGCATATGCTCACCAAGTCTTCATACGGTGTGCTGCTGCAAGGCGTGGAAGTCTTAGTGAAGGTAAAAACTTAGGAACTCCGGGTCCCCACTGCAATGCCAAATGCTTCGAAAAGACTCTTGAATTCTGTGCGCGCATCTGTGTTTGTAGTATGCGTGTGTGAGGGGGGCGAGAGGTTATAAGTACATTAAAGGAAAGACGCGGCAGCAGTCTTACAGTTTGTGGATACTTTCACCGTAACAAAAGGCTTATGGGGAAGAATGGACAGATATTAAAAGAAGGAACAGGACCATTTACGCTTGCTCTTCGCGAAGCATCGCGAAATCTCGCCCAAAATGTCGCCGCGCTGAATTTCCGCATCAGTAGGCTTGAGCACAGCGAAGACGTAGCGCATTTTAGGTTCATGGAATCTTTTTTCCGTCACTGACGCGTTTTCATCACATTTTATCAACTACATGAAAACATGAAGAGAAGCACTCGCAGGCATTTGTCTTGGCAGTGCGTCGTATGGAAGGCCCGACACTTCTCAGGGCGTAGAATTAATTTAAGCCTCTTCGATCAAAGACAGTTTGAGGTGCATGCATTGAAAAATTCAAGGCAAGGCTTCAGGATGGTCGCAATGATACAGGTATTAACACGGCCACTCGGTCTTTTCACATCGAATTCATGGCGCCTACAGCTCGACACCAGCTTATTGCACTGTGCGGCAAGAAGACGTGGTATAGCCGTGAGCATAGCTTTAAGAAAAAAAAAACAGCGCGAACAAGACACTGACATAAGAGAGAGACACCACCTGTCTTTGTCGAGTCCTTTTCTTTTTGCGTTGTTTGCTGCAAGTCATTTCTGCCCGAAATCGTAAAAAAAGGCAGCTTAACGAGATTCGAAAGCACGCTCGTTTTGTTCGCATGCATATGGATACAACGACCGAGAAACGCTGAAAGAGCTCTCCGCGTTGAGTCGCCCACGCGGAAGGTTCTTCTCGACCCCGATCGCGCCAGTGCGGGGGTGCTCGCCAAACACTGTCGGCGACCTGTGCGCAGCGAACGCCTATGCGAACAGACTGCGCACTCACGTCTCATAGCTCACAGTGTTCGCTCCTACCGCCATCTGCAGATGCTTCTGACAAGTTTGTTTTATTCCCTTCAGCAATTTTTTTCTTTCATCAGCACACCGTCCGCGGAAAGACACATTTTCTATACAGCGACACTCATGTCACTGGAGCCACTGCTCATGGCAGTTCGAACTGCGCAAGAATGAACGTATTTCTTTGCCTGCGTCTGTTTCTGCCCACTTTCTAGTCGGTGCAATAACGAACCAGCTGGCCCACGCTGCCTTGTTTTGCCCACCAGTCATACCCAGCAATTCTGGACAAAAGCATTTTTGAGCTGGAAACCGTTTATGAACGCAATTCTTTCATATAATGCAAGATTCACTAAACAATCAATATGTCCGCAGATAACCCGACGGCAGTTTTGTATTTTTTTCTATTCACCTTGATGCTATCGTCAAAAGTTCTCCCCTTTTATTTTCTAAGGCAGTCTTATCTGTTCGATGCGATCGCTGGAACAACTTTATAAGAAATGTTTTGGTACATATCAGAATTATGTACCATTGCCTTCAATATTGCCGTAACAATGTCTTACAACTTTCCAATTTTCAAAATTTTTGCTCGAGAAAGCTGAACTTGTTTTTCCTGATATTTTACACCCTGTACTGCCTCCGCTGGTGAGTGCGCCGTCGTTAAGTAAAAAATAATATCGTAGTTATAAGATCACTTTCAGCACAAGGACGATTCGCGCCGAAACTGCAAGCGAAATTAGTTCATATAATGTAAGAGCAGCAAGTTGCTTGAGGTCGGTAACTCTGCGCCTTAGTAACAGGTACACGCCAGACTATCCGTAGCCTTCTTGGAGATTTTGAGCCTAGTTGTAGGGTAGGATTACCGTTCCTCTCGACACTGAGAGATTTGCAACGCTGACGATGCCACATTTCGGGCTTAATTTATTTCACGCTAAGACATATCAACTATTGCTTTTGCATTTTATCCGAGCTTCTTCCTCCAAAGCTAGTAGTAAGATTAAAAATTTTTAAACTGCCGATAAATCCCCGTATTAGTGTCTGTAGATACACATCTGCCGTCTTTAATATTTCCACTTTAGTCTTTTAGTAATGAGAATCAGAATCTTGTTTCAAGTATTTACACCGATAATGGGTCCTGCATGCAACTGATGGCATTACTACAAATGCGTGTTCAAGAAGACAATAAGTTAGTGCATTTCTATCCTAATTTCTCCTCGTTAGTTCGCCTTTATTCGTCAGGGTCTCAAAAGCAGTCATCGTATCTGAACACCCCACCCCAATGCCCCCACAGTACGCCAGCGCTGTATGCAAAGCAGCGCCTTCTTGCTATAAGGCAAGAGTTATTTAAAACACATATTGTTATTCTGGTATATTACATGGTCGCATAACTGACTGCCGGTGTTTCCAACTGCCTTTCCTTTGCAGTCCCCCGCCTTTGCTGTTCACTCTCACCTGTAGCTTGAACCTTTCGCTATGCAAAGAACACCTTGCGGTGTTCATAGGTATTAAGTTTACAACAAAGCGCAGTTCAAAACATGAACAGTCAGTACAAAAGCGCGCACGTACGAGCGTGCGCACAAAGCACCTAGTTAAGCGCACACATTCCTGCGTGCGCGCCGCTCACGGCGCCACGCAATTCCTGTTCACCTCCCGACTTGCCGCATACAGTGTTGCGTGCGCACGCAACAAGTGCGGAAAACAGGACCGGTTCCTCCTCGTGCTCGAAATGGCCGCCGGAAAGCCATATATTATATATCATTCCGAACATACCTCTCTTGAATAAATACAAACACAGAATGACAGAGCACACCGGAAGTATGCCCGAGTACTCCAGCACTGCGACCGCGCTAAGTATTCGCATGGGAGCAGGCGCGGCCAGCGGAATAATTGGCTACGATAGGTGGGAACTGCCCAGCGCCATCCAGTTTGCCCGCCCTATATTGCGTGATCCTGCAACGATCGCCCGTTGAAAGGGAAAACCCATGAATATGCCTGTAGGTGTCTTCCATTCTACCCTAATATTGAGGGGCAGTAAAATTTAGTATGGACCTTGATGGTGATGCGATGAAATTTTGGACGTTAACAAACTCTTTATCAGCACTAACAAAATAAGCAAGGAGGCACCACTAAAGGAGGCATACAGAACAACGCGTAGCTGCCTCAGTTCATGCTTAGTAACTGGCGGTATACCAGCAGATTCGGGGAATGAAGTGAAGAAAGCGCTACCACGATCTGAATCGCCGATCTGAGCGTCCCCAAGTTTTTCTTTGTTTTATTTAAATTTGCGAAAAACCTAAAACCACCTGCTTTGGTTGCGTTCTCAATATTGGTCATGCCTTAAACTTTGACTGCATACTTTTACCCGTTATTTGCTCCGGTAAAACTACAAAACCGTCGATAAGCTGACGTTGGCTGGAACAGGTACTTTATGCATGCACCATAGACTCAGCTGCGCTATAAGTTTTCTCAATCCGATATTTCATTTCATTTATTTACTCTCAGAGTCGATTGGTGTTACAGAGAAGAGTGGATCATTAACAAAAAATACATGTGTAGTCTATAGGAAGATGGTTGTATACAGCAGACTTAAAGGCTTCGGGGGCAGTGATGGACGCGACGGAGGCGGGAAGGTGGTTCCACTCCGGGCTCGTACAATCAACTAGTACAATCTCGAACATAGTAGAAGCAGCTGCTTGTGGTTACGGTCATTCTTGATAAACCTGGCCGCATCTGGCGTCAAAAACTAAGCGATCAAGCTGCGTGCTGGCGTCTTTGAGCATAAGCAGGCATTACAAAGCTTCGCGCCCTTGCCCCCTTCTTAAATACACATATATTCGAGGCTTAAACAGAAAATGAAACATAGCAACAAAAAAAAACGACGAAAATGCAAATACTAGAGTAAATAGGTGAGATTAATAAAATAATCAAAACACACGCTGAAAATGCGAATAGTATAGTGTCCATTACCGCACGTAACGGGGTTTCAGGCGCCACGACATGCAAGAATTCTGGGCGCTCGCGACACCGCTGCGATGCTGTCGCTCCATCGGAAACGACTTCGTAGTTCAGTTCACGCATTCGTCGAAGTGTTTCACAAGGTCCTAAATAACGCTGCGAAATTTATCTTTAAGTCCTCGGCTACGGATTCGTGTCCACACCCAGACTCTTGTCTCCTTTCTTGTACTCTGCGTCGCGTCGTCGTAGGTTGTCGGGCGACGGTGCGCTGCCGGTTCTCGATCCGTAGCCGGGCAAGCTGTCGGGCTTCTGCATGCTGAAAATAGGAGGCGACGTCGAAGTTCTCTTCTTCATCGACGTTTAAGAACAAGGCGCCGAGCCAACACCCTCTAGACAATGGTCGAGCGTGGTGTTTGCCTCCCTGCCATGAACGACCCGAAAAGGCGCCCTCTGGGTGGTCTCCTGCTCTGCGGTGTTGTAGGCGAAGAATACGTAGGGGAATATGAGGTCCCAGATCTTGCGTTCCACGTCGACATATATGAAAATCATGTCTACGATCGTCTTCTTCAAGCGCTCAGTCCGACAAGCTTCAAGCCTGTACAGAAGTGGTCCCACTGTAGGAAGTGTCCGATAACTTCCATAGGGTTTGGGCCTGTCAGAAGAATCCTTCCCTTCCCCCAAACCCTTCCCCGTCCCTAGAGGCATGAAGGAGGGGGGGGGGGGGCAGCCCTGCTCAACTGCTCGGGGCTGGAGTCTCAAAGGGCCCGGGTAGCGGCTTCGTCCACCGGGGTCCCGGACTAAGGGCTCCACCTATGCAAAGGCCCATTTTTGGCACGCAGGCTCTCTTCACCGGATAAAATTTTCTCCACCACCACCACCTACTCCCCCTCCCGCATGCAAGGGTAGACTACGGCATTCTAAAGACAAATTGGCTACCCCCATTGGAAACGGAGCTTCCATAAACAAGAGAAGGTCAAACTATGGAATACTTCCATAACCACCATCGGTTATTTTTAAAGCTAACTGCAGTGAAATCAAGGCAGTTTAGCGCTCGGATCCGTGAGACTGTAGGACGCACCGCCATTCTCTTCCAAACGGTGATTCTCGGTGTTGACATCAAGGGTTTCAATCGAGTGGCGAGGGAAAAAAGTCATTTTTAGACCCAGCTTTCTCGGCAATAAAAGCACTTCTGCTGCCGAACAAACATCAGCACAGCCAGAAAGAGCCACAGAATTCACTTACATTAAGAAGAAAAATTTGATCGAGTTACCTTCAGTTTCCCTTTAAAAAAAAACACTCAAGGCAGAGGCCGTGCCATGGGCGGCGTGAACGAGCTATGCATAGCGCGGTCCTGACGGAAGACAAACAATCGCTCAGGTAAAACTGACCACTTCCCGCGCGTTTCCGCCGGTTCCCCTCGGTAAGTTCACCGCCTCGCCTTTAGGCAAACACGTGAGCTTCGTGTCTAGGTGTCCGTGAAAAGGTGACGCGCCGTGGCGGCTCCCTTATCGGCCGGGCACGTAAGACGTGCCGTAACTCCGGCCGTCCGTGGCCGCCGCTCGTCGGTACCCCTCGTTTTTCCTGACACCAATGCGAATGGGAGCGTGAGCGTTTTTTCGAGCAGGCTTCTCGCCGCGACTGCTTTTCCTCCAGCTTGGGATGCTTTGTAGCCGCTTCCTCTTGTGCCTGTTTCTCTATTATTTACGGGCAGGAAATGCTCGCACCTACACCGTCATTACTGAACAATCTACTTTCGCGCTGGCGACGCAATGCAGCTAATTAGGAAAGGGTTCTCTCATCTGTGATGCCGTATGAATCTCTGAATTGGTGTATTGTAATGCAGGCTGAGCGCTGCGGTGGCTTTGACTCGGCCGAGGTGATTGCGGAGAGAGATATTCATGTGCCCCTCACCTCATGGCACCTTGAGAAGCATGATAACAGTAATAAATGCTGCAGTGCATTGCATAACACTTCGTTCACTGTATAGTTCAATTTGTAATCCATTCTATGTATAAGAATGAAGAAATTATATATATATATATATATATATATATATATATATATATATATATATATATATATATATATATATATATATATATATATATATATATATATATATATATATATATATATATATATATATATATATATATATATATATATATATATATATATATATATTCTCGGTTCTGGCAGTCTTGTTGCCATAGGTAGTATAAGAGGGCTCTCGCACAGTTTCCACCCTCGCCGTTAGATGACGTTCTACGTCACACTCGCGGTAAAACAGGACGTGCTACGTCCACCGCTATGGTCGAGGGTGGCGCTGGTGAACACTCTCAAGGTTCGCTTACACGCAGTAAACATAAATACCCACGAAAGCAGCAGATTGGACGGCCGTCGCCGTAGCTCAGTTGGTAAGAGCACCGGACGCGATATTCTGAGGTCGTGGGTTCGGATCCCACCGGCGGCTTGGTTGTTTTTTCTGCTGCTTTATCAGTAATTTTCTTTAAACCGATTGATTGGCACTACAAATAAAAAAAAGATTAGAAACATTCCCCTATGCCCCTTGGTTTCCGTGACTGTTGGCTTCCTTAATATATATATATATATATATATATATAGGCCTGGCTTCTAAAGGTGATCACAGCTTGTTGGCTACTAGTGGCGTCATGAAACCTAGAGAGGAGAAATACTTTGCCTTACATTACTAACTGTCCTCGTTGGCACGCAGTCAGGCGTGAAGTTACGTCTTGTCACACAGCAGAGTTCATAGTTTTTACCTTACGTATGCACCGACTTGGTAGCAAGCCGCAGCTATGTGTACTTACATGCAGGAAGCTTGTAGCTTGGTTTCAGTCGACAACCTTCTGTTCACCTACGTAACAGAAATCCCGTGCAATGTTTTTCGAAATTTTCTCAGCGGACACAGCGTTCCTCTACTTGTGCTATGCCGCAGGTTAGGTCCCTAGCTGGTCGCCGCGGTGGCACTTAATTGCGCTCTTTACCCTTTACCCTTCACATAGCGCCTTTCATTATCCTCACTAAAGGGCAGCCAACCGTTGCTCTCTTGTGGTTAACCTCTCGCCTTTCCTTCTGTGTCCTTTACGACACATCTGGCAGCCAAAACCCACACCGTGGCCTCACTTATAACCTTGCGATAGCGATGCGACTTGAAAAACGAGCATTTCTGATCGCGAATGCTTGCGGTCACGCTCCAAACCGTTACTTTTCTCATTCCCATGGGAAATTGACGAACGAATTTAGGGCAGCTAGCTCAAGAAAGATAGTTGCTGGTCTAGCTGGTTAATTTTTATTCTTGTCTATCTGTGTCTATTGTCTATCTGTGTCTACCTATATATGTGTCTATCTGTCTATTTGTCTATCTGTGTGCCCCTCCTTCTTCAGCGCATTAGAACATTACCTTTAAAGTTAGATCAACTTACTCGCGGTTCGCGACCTTGCATAGGAGGCAGAGAGACTATAGGATGGAAAAAGAAAGGCAAATGGCAGAGTATGGGCGTTCATACGCACAGAACCATTAGAAGGCCGCATAAATGGTTCCCAACTAATCTCTGCATCCAAATTATATAAAACACTGGTGCCTGAGTCACTAACAAATCTACTTCCAATTTTCAAAAACATTTGATATCATGCTTCACTCACGTGCATTAGAGTAAGAAGCAATGTTAATCTGAGAATTTTGAAAAGCTCGGGCATCTGAGAGCGACAAACATCCGCACGCTGTGGCAAAATTTGAGTGGAACGGGTCCTGAAAAGCGGTTTTCTGGCACTATAAACAGGCCGTCTAACAGAGGGATGTTCAAACGATTCAGCCAGAGGGCCGCGCATGAGCAGCTACGCGGGTCGTAGTTTGGAGATCCCTGACCCAACATGAAGCTATTATGTCACGTACTGTTTTCCATCAAAATCAATGTAATCAGTGTATCTTGAAGAAAAGTGAAGGCACGGACAAAAGACCGTGCAAAATTGTAAAGGTGAACTGAAAAGTATTTCAAAACGCCGTAATTTTTCACTGAATAAAGTCGATTACGTCATAATGCTGTGAGCCGCATTAACGAACGTATGAAGTGCTCATGGAAGGGTTCGCATGGAAAGCAGCCCGCGTCTTCATCAGTCCCGTTACATTTTTAGGAGCAGGGACACTAATTTCACTCCGTCTCAGATGGGCTAACGTCTAGTCTACCGGATTTTAGCTGGATCAGCATGTACGCTAACCCATCCAAACGGAAACAAAATTTCGTGGGCGTTTATCATCGGCAGTCCTGATTCTCATACGGCAGATTTTCGTTCAAACGTACTGCCGTTTTTTTTTTTTTTCGGACGACACCGGAGGTAAGAGTAGAATGCGACAATCTATGGATGGTTCAAATAAAAAATTGCATGCAAGCAATCCTTTGCGCATGACAAGGCGTGGGGCTCGAATGCGGACGAGCGACTACAAATACTACAGCACCACTCTAGAGTGCTGTTCTTTGTTATATACTTTGTTCGGATTGACGTCACACGAAATCCAGAGGCCAATTGGCTCAGCGTGATTTGTTGGATAGCGTACTACGTAGCTTGGCGCGCAGAAGGTGCCCTGTGCTTTATTCCTGTTGTCTATGGTAAACACGGAGGGACTATCCAGCATTCTTTTCTGCGCTGCAAAGACAATCTATGGACAGGATGAGGAAACGCTATTGTAAACGTCAGACTGGTACAGTGTACTTAGCAGGATGCTTCATATCAGGGTGACGAGGATGAAGTGATACTCTCCCGCATGAAAAGGTCATGCGTGCGTACACATACGAACAAAAATTTATCAGGGTTCTTATAAATTCCACATGTCCCTCAGAAATATTGTGCCTTAGCTAAGTTTCCTTTACTCTAGCGTCCAAGAACTTTTATCAGGTTGAGGATATAGTGTTCTGATCTAGTCTTTGCACAGTGCTGTGTGTTGTGCTAGAGCTGCAAATGAAATGCTCAACGTGTTCACATGCCCAGCAGTGAACGGAAACGCTTCATTGCGGAAATATCCGGGGACCGTTCTAACATCAAGGCTCCAAAAACAGGATGGATATAGTGTTATTTAATCCTGCAAGGTTTTGTTTGGATCGGCAGAGCGTCCTCGTGGCTTGTACTATGGCAGGAAGTGTTCGTCGGCGGATCGAGATTGTGGTCCGCCGGATGACCGGTCGACCCGTGGGGCATCGACTACGCAGCCCTTCTTGACCCGTGGTCTCTTTGGCGCTTCGTGGCCTCTTGACCGGTGTCTCGTCGGGTACCCTCTGCGGGAGATCTATGCGTGAACTCGCTCAGTGATTCGCTGCCGGAACTCTGTCGAATTCGGTCCAACTGTCCAACTACTTCGTGGCTCTTGTGTTTACTTTTTTTATACCGGCGGCTGGAGGGTCTGTTCTCTTGCCTCCTACTCTCTCGAGTATCATCGAAGTCCGAACTCAGCTCTTCCTTCCTCTCGTCCCAACAAGACGACGCTCGGCTGACCCTCACTCGATCTTGTGTCGTCTATTGCGCTTGATCACGTGACGCAACATCCGTTTCACTTGCTTTCTGGCTGGTGGCGTGGCTGCTGCGGCGTGACCAAATGAGGAGGTGCTGGAACCACCGCGTGATGCGCGACGTTGAGTCAGAAGGTATACTGATGCGGTGAAGCCGCTGTGCAGGCAAGTGGCTGGCGAACGAATGGGGATGCCATGCATGTCGAGCTGACAGAAAGTGAACGATCGAAACACGTGAGTCGTGACTGTTTACTGGGTAGCGAAGGGAAAGGAAAAGAGGGGCTCGTTATGGCATGCATGGCGGAAGCCAACAGCCACCGAAACCAAAAAGATGCATAGTGGATTTTTCCTTCTTTTTTTTTCAATTTGTTGTGTTCACCAATTGGAGATTAATAGGGTAATTATTTTAAAGATAATTGATTAGAAAGCAGAAGAAAAAACAACCACAAGCAGCCGGTGGGATCCGAACCCATGTCCTCCGAATTTCACAGTCTTGATGCCATAGGTAGCACAAGAGGGTTCTAGCAAAGCTTCCACCCTCATGTCACATTCCTACATGGTGCTTGCGGTAATACAGGACTTACTACGTCCGCCGCTATGAACGAGGATGGCGCCGGTGAATACTCTGAAGGTTCGGTTACACTATATATAAATACCGCCGAAGCAAAACATTGGACAACCGCGCCCTAGCTCAGTTGGTAGAGCATCGGACTCAAAATTCGGAGGACGTCTGTTCGGGTCCCACCGGTGGCATGTGGTTGTTTTCCCTCTGCTTTCTAATGAATTATTTTTTAAATAATTACCATATTGATATCCCCTTGATGAACACCACAAATTAAAAAAAATCCCCTATGCTTATTTTTGGTTTCGGTGACTGCTGGCATCCGTCATTTGCGTTCCCTGGGCAGAAAGACGACGAACTTTCCGTGACACACAACCAGCGCTTCTTACGCCATCCTCAAACGTTACGGGTTCGTTCACCGACCACCATCGGCGCAAAGCAACAGACCGCGTCACCCTCGTCATCCAGCCATCCCGCGCCGCATACGCTCCCTTCTCGTCAGCGGCAAGGAATCCGAAACACTTCGCTGGGGCTCCTTTCCCTCGCTTCCGCATTATTATCGTTAGGGCGAGCGCGCGGGCGCGGGTTGCAACAGTGCGCGGTCAAGCGCATGCACGCTGGCGCCGCCACCGCCGCCTGGCGGGACGCTCACTTCCCGGTCGTCGCCGCCGTGTGCGCCGCCCTTTTCGCTGCAGCCTCCGTATGCACCGGACCTCCGCTTCCTTCCTTCCGTCCTTCCTTCCTCATCGCTTCCTTCCGAAGGAGTCGCGCTAGCCCGTGCGGCCCCCCTTTTCCGAGGGACTACCGCTGGCCCATTGAAAGTACGCAGAGACAAAAGGCAGCGGCAGCCAAAGACAAGCGGATCGGCCGGCCAAACGACACCAGCCCCCTCTCAGCTTCCTTCCCTCCTCTTCCACTACTCTCGGCACGACTTGCGCACTATGCATTGTGTGTCCGGTGGCGGTACGCATACGTGCTGGGCAGCACGCGGAGCGGGCTGAGGAGTGAGCCCAGCGGATGAAAATAGCCGAGCGGCCAAGCAGGCTGCGTTTTCCCTGCCGACTTTTCGTTCACTTCTTCTCTGCTATATCCGCGAGACTTCGCTGCTCTACTGCGAGAGGCAGAGAGAAAATAAAAAAATAACAAAGAAAATAAAAAGAGAGAGTGAGAAACAAAAACAGGAAGAGCGATGCTATAGAAGGCGAGCGGGGGGTGCGTGAAATGCGCCCATTTAGGGAACGAACGCAAGACTTGGCGTAAACGCCGTGGAAACGCTCGCGCATTTATTTATAGTAGTCGAGCCATCGCGAGAAAATGAATGGGTATGCAGCTCGTTCGTGCTCCTGTAGCTGTTGTATAGAGACAGCTAGCTGCATGCGGTCGAACAGGGGAGGGGGAGGGGGGGGGGGTGCTTCCGCGGCCAGCAAAAATCGTTGCGGACTCGCACGGTGCCTCCTCCTGATGCGGCTCTTCATGCACCGACCGCGGACAGCCTATACACAGAGCACCAATGAGTGACGATAATTGCGGGTTCCGTTTCCTCGCATGAGTGACGGAAACGGTACAGCGCGCCTTTCCATATTCGCGCGCACTCACAGCGGTCACCGGTTTGTGTATATAGGTTTAGCACGCGCCGATTATTTGGCCACCACTGGTAGGTAACAGCGGGGTCATGTAGACGAGCGGGGCGGGACCGGAGTATGAATTGAGGAAAGCGGCCGGCTTCCCGCTTACAGACATTCGCACACCTGTTTAGAGTGCTCCTAGGACACGCTTCTGCATACGTTTGTGGCATATATCGCTGTTTTTCTAGGCTGCATTTAGCTTTTAAGAAGCGTGGCTTGCTGGACCTTTTGGTGCCTATTTAGTAAGACAAAAAAAAAACTCTGGGAAAAAGAACTTGTGCACAAGAAGAGGATAACACGAGGACGACACAAGGACAAGACAAGAAGCGTCGTCCCTGTGCTGACTTGCTGTGCACATGTTCCTTCTCCTGTCGTTTTTCTTTTCTTTTTTTTTTGAGCACAAAGAGGAAGATAGAGAGGAAGAGGGGTGTTTTGGTTGGCTACCCTGCACTGGGGAAGAGGGGTGACGGGATTGAGAAAGGAAAGAAAGAAGGGGCGAGGGGCACCGACACAACTGGTGCCTCAAGCCAATCGCTTTCAGGAAGCACAACAGTGCCTTG
Source organism: Amblyomma americanum (assembly GCF_052857255.1). Lineage (NCBI taxonomy): Eukaryota > Metazoa > Arthropoda > Arachnida > Ixodida > Ixodidae > Amblyomma > Amblyomma americanum. The sequence continues at coordinate 177,530,152 of NC_135499.1, forward strand.
TATGCCCTGAGGGCAGTCGATTGCTGTGGTTACGATGCCACGATATTATCCTCTGTGAAAGGGCGAGGATCGAGGCGGTCCAGAGCACAACGCAGCGTATATCTTTGGTCGAAAAGGCAGGACACTCACACAAGAGATGTACAATTGTTTTTTTTTTGTTTTCGAAACGTAGCGCTTAAAGATGGGGACACAGGAGAAGGCAACGACACAAACATTTTTGTACCCCCAATTGTCTCCTCGCAGCCACATCTTTCAGAAGAAGGGCTATCGGCCATTCCAATCCAGAATGTGTATTGCTTTGCAAATGCAACACCGAGCCATAGATGGCACAGCAATCTTGCTTCTCGACGCGGTATAGGCGCTCATTCCTGGCTTTAGCAGCGTCGTACGTCGTCTTCTATACGAATATGAGGGAGTTTCCGAATTCAACCCTCCTATATGTGGCTTCCAAAACCTATCCAAAAAGAACCAGACGGTAGCCGATCTGTTATGCCCCATTACCCCCACCCCCCGCCCCCGCACTCTAGGAAGCAGCTGAATCGGTCACGTCTTCAAAGGTATAGAGTTAACCCGTTCTGGCGCCGGTCGCCATTTCTTGAAAAAAACCAGTCACAAAAGACAAGGGACAAGAGAAGGAGTGTACACGCCACAACGACTGGTGTTGTGGCGTGTACACTCCTTCTCTTGTCCCCTGTCTTTTGTGACTGGTTTTTTTTTCAAGTTACTATGAACCAACTGGCCCGCATTTCAACCCTTCGCCATTTCTGTTCAAAACAATTATTTATTTGCTTAAACTATACGCTCAGGCCTCCCGAAAGTAAGTTTGTCACTTTCCCAACGCCAGTGGCGGGGCCATGGAGGAAAAATTGCGGGGCCAAGCGCCAAATGCGTAATCCCGACCGCATGCTACACTGCCTCTTGTAGTACACACAACCCCCGAGGAATCGTCGAATAATCTTGTGTTTAAAAAGATGCATATAGCGTTACAAACAGAAAAGAAAGAAACAATAGTGTTAGCTGTGACAACACCTGTCTGCATGAAAATTCAGTGGACGTGCTACCAAGCTCATTGTTTTGTTAAATAATATTTACTGCGCTCGATAGTTAACATTAAAGAGCACCCCATTCGCGATATAAATGCTGCTAAATTCTCATTAAATGACGAATTTACTACTAAGTGTGGCACACTTCCGGAAAAATCTGAAAGTTCGCTATGTAGACAGCACTATGTACATACATGACGCCTGAAAGGGTTAATAAGAACATCGAGCACATACATGTCCGACATTCTCGGACAAAAATTTGAATGTTAGCAAATTGTAAGATACTGTTAAGGAAATGTCAAAGGCAATGATCCATTCTTACGACGTGCAGCAAAATGTTTCATTCGAAGTTTTTCCATCCCTCGCATCGAACAGTTGAGACTGCCATAGAAACCCAATTGGGAACGCTTTTGACGACAGCAAAAACGCTAATAGCAAAAAAAAATGCAAGCCTGCCGACGGGAGATCTGAGGATATATTGATTGTTATAGTGAAATCTTACAGTGTATGAAAAAAAAACATTTATACGCTCTTTCCCGTTAAAAATACCTTTGTCCAGAATTGTTGGGTATGAGTATCCAGTGAGCGCTCACAAGGCCGTCATAGTTACGCTTGAGAGGTTCCCCCATTTCCTCAGCTTCTCGGCCACCCCTCCTCCCTCTCTCCCAGTGCCCTCACTTTCCTCCTAACCATGTAGTAAGGAGAAAAAGGCAGAGAGGAGGATAGGAGAGAGAGAGAGTGAAATTGGCCAGATTTGAGGCCAGACGAGGAGCAGGGTAACGGAGACGAGCATAGGAGAGCGTGAAAGTTGTCGGATTGGAGGCCAGTCACAGCTCGAAAACCAACAGCTGAGCTTCCAATTCCCGCCATTGTAACAAGTGTAACCGTCCTGTCAGTTTTTACGGTGAGAGCCCTGGGCCTTCCCGTGAGTGAAGTCAGTAGAATCAGGCAGGTGCCTGAGGTGAACTCACAGAAGCGTGCTCCGGAAGAGGCACATTCCGGCCCGGAGGGTGCCCGGAAGTTCCCCCATTCCGCTGCGATCCGCTAGGGGCGCCATCTTCAGAATTTGGCAGGTGGCCGGAAGTTGCCCTCATCCCCCCCCCCCCCCCCCCCTCAGACACACACGTAGACCACGCCTACTTCGACGAAGGGAGCGGACCTTGAACTGCCATCTCGGATGACGTTGGTGCTAGGAAGGACGTGCAGCAGTGAGTGTGTACTAAGCGTCAGCGCTAAGCCTCTTGGAGAATCTTTTAACTAGGCCGTAGCCTAGTTTAGCCGATAATATTTTTTCTCTACTAAAAATAGTTTTTTTCAGGCATGAGAACGAAGTACAATATATATGAAAGTGCATGCCATTTAACACATTGTTTCCAGCGAATGGCTTCTAAACAAGATCGGAATAGTCTGCAGTGTGCCATTCGCACACTCTAGACGAGTGTATGAAACGTTGTACGGGTGTCTTATTCTGCGAAATCGGGTGAAACAGTAAAAAAAAGTAAATGCGAAGAAAATATCGAAAATTGCATGGACGTGCAAAATGAAGCAGTTTTCGATTGCAACTTTCACAAACATGTGATGTGACGTTAGTGGGGTGGGAGACAAGAGGTATGAGGAGACAAGAGGCCGTGAGAAGGGACTGAAACGCGGCTGGCATGAGCACGGCACCGTTCGGCATGCTCACCACACATCCTTAGTACTATTTACGGCTAAACTGGAATTGAATTAAGTGCCTGCTCCAACAGTAGGTTTTTTGTTTGGCTCTGCGGACATCAAGAGAGTGATAAAACGGGGGGAATGCAGTACGACTTCTAAAATTCAGCACGATTGCTAAAATTAACGATCTTACCCATCAGTACTGCCTTAAACAAAGGCGAAAAAATTGGCAGAAACTCCATTGCTCTATCATAAATGTGTGAATGCCACGCCAGTACGGCTAGTAAACCATAGCTCCTCTAACCGCGGCCAAACACCACAATCGCTTTTGGAACTAAAAGCTGTAGTCCTCCCAAGCTGAGCCTGAAGGTCATCTGGCTCTTGGATTTGACCTCTAACGGGAGGCGCGCCGCCAGTGCAAATGCGCGCATGGCAGGTGCCTCGATCTTCACCTTCACCTTCGTCGCCACAGCTGCGCGCTTAGCATTCACGTCCGCCGCTGCGCTGGCTGCTGCTCGGCCGCTCCTGCTCGCCAGTTGTGGCATATGTGATGTGTCACGTGATTCGCTCTTGCGTTTGGCGTCACGTGATGTCTCACGTGATTTCCTCTAACTGAAACAATTTGCTCTCTCTGAAGTCTTGAAAAAATAAAGATGAACCAAAGCTAAACCGTGTGCAAGCATGCTTAACAGAGCTTTCGCTCTGTATATCCTGGCTCAGCTGAGTTGAGCCAGAGCGACTTTTTTCGTCAGGTCCACATTTCAGTGACAGTTCCGCAATATCTCCTGTAAAACTATAAACCGCGCGGTTATCCCCCACACTTACACTGCAGACAAGCAAGTATAAGGACACATAGTCTTTAATTATACGTCGTTACGGGATGTTAACTGGTGTCTAAGCGTCACGTAATGCACCCAGGTCCATTTTAATTCGCTAATTTAATAGTTTTTAATGTTTCCTGATAAATAACACTGAATTATTCAAGCAAATATTAATTATTGACACTACTGATTATTAATATTGTCCGTTGAATATTAATGTATTAGAAAAAGAAGACAAGAGAAAAGGTTCAAAGAGAAACTTCCATACAGTGAAGTGAAGAGTTAAATATTGCATTTTCGGAAAGGCATTGTGGTACATTATTTTACGCGTGATCCTAACCGTTACGGCGGCTGCGCTAACACGTCGGGCGCGGAATACACACAGCAGGCGCTACTACCGCAGTCAAATTTCAACGGGCATAATTTTAAGCGTTAGTTACCACTATACTCTTGTGGAGTTCGCTGACCATTCCGCGAACTCGTTGGTCTTGTGTTCGCAAGGAAGGCCGCTCCAGCAGGGTCGGAAGTCCCCAACAAAGGGGCCCGTCCGGTCCCTGCATCCCCTTTGTGCAGCGGACGTCCTCGTTTACGCCGCGCCGTCACGGGGATGACCCGCCGGGAAAAACGCGAACCAAGTACAGCTGACGACATGTGGTTGTTAAGGGGTGGACGAGGTTTCGGGGGCGCACGAGATATTAGCCGAGTGACCGGAAACCCACTATTCCTGTAACGACTGTCTACTTCCCTTAACGACTGTGTTCTCTTTGTTGCTGTCAACAACCTGAGTCATCGCCTCGTCGGCACATGTTTCTAGCGTCTGTGGTGCCGTGGGTGCCGTGGGGAACGGAAGTCGCATTTGTGTTGTTTGTCTATTTGATTGCAACCTCTCCTTTCCCAAATGTTTAATCAGTACTTTTTCCCCAATCTCTGATCAGTGGGCGGACCTTGTTTTCCTTTCCCTAACCACTGATTGGCGAGATGGGTCGTTTGTTATCTTATTGGTTGCATTCCCCGCTAAGGGCGGAGACAGAGGGTTTAAAACCAAGCGCTCTGGGTTGAGCGGGGGCTGAATTCGTCTGATCCACGATTTAGTCATGTAAATAGTTTTCTCCTTGCTTTGTTTCTTCTCGTTTTTGTACCTATGTTGTAAATAAATAGTTAACCTTCTCCTTTCCTTGAGTAATGTGAATGTTTGCGAGTAGAACCACCGGGTCATCAAGAAACCCCGATTTCATCATCAAGTAGTTTCCTCTCATCGCCACCTGAAGGCGGAAATTCAACTGGCGCAGTCGAGACAGGATCGCAACTACTCTATTCAAAACTGCCTTCACAAAATTATTGTTTTAGGGGCTCCTTGGGCCGACCAGCAACTTTTTGGCTGAAGCTTCTAGCGCATTTAATTCGATTATCCTTATTCTTCGCCGACTGTTCAGCCCATTAAAGAAAAGAACAATGCTGTGTGCTCCAAATCACCGCTAACAATAGTACCTGAAGTGGGGAACTTCGGAGGAGGGTGGACTATTACTTTCAAAAATTCGGTGCAGGGTATGAACAGTACCACGTTCTTTATAAAAGACATTGTGTGCCCAGCACTATCGGTGTCACTTCAGCACTTTTTGAAGCTTCAGTTTTCAGACGTATACATGTATGAGGCAAACAATCTGCGAATACCCTGCTGGTCCCACGCAGCGGTATACCATTTAGGGAAACTGCTTGCCGGGCGTATATGACGCCAACCGCGCAGGAACGATGTCGTCGTTACACTGCGTGGAATTACTTCCAAGTTTCGCCGAGAACAGAACATGTTTAACCTTCGGCCGCTTAATGATAAGAGGCACTTCGGTGCATTATAAGTTTTTGTCATTCAGGAGACGTACCAGCGGAGACGTACCGGACGCCTCTTCCGCACGCGCAGTGGCCCCGCCTGGCCGCACCCATGTCACTGCGCATGCGCGGTGGGGGCGTCCGGTAAACCTGTATACGTCTCCGCTAGTACGCTTCCGTTATGCTAAAACATCTATTATCCGCGACCACTGCGCTTTGAAGAGGCAATGTGTAGGCTCTCCCGAATTGGCTGTGACGGTGACTGTATGCGTTGTGCTGCTAACTGCCAGTAGCGTGTTGCCTGAGATGTAGAGATGCAATACCTGCATTGTGGGTCCATCTGTGCGCTTCAGGCTGGCTGTTTCAGAGGATATCGATCGTCGAAAAGGGGCAAACGAGAATGCATCGATAATTAGGTGACGAGTGGGGCAAAACGCTGAATTGGGCAACGCTCGACATTTTCTTACCGGTATCTAACATTTAAATATGGGATAAAATTAGTTGGTTATTTAGCTGAAATGGCCTTCCACGTGTGCACTGCTACTCAACCTAATGCTGACGAGATTGATTCTTCTCAAAAAGAGCAAAAAAAAAATTGCGAAGTGAGGCTTTGTGAACGAGAAGGCGGTTGAAGAGGAGTGACTTTCTGTGTGAAACGTATTTCGGTACACTGTGCCGCATCACCGAGCAAGCGTCCAGTTTAAACTTCAGCGTTTATTTAATAAACTTAGTTAATTGCTTTAAGTAAGAAAAGTTAAAGTGGCTGTGCTCGTCGCATTCTTGCGGGAAAATTATTTGATCAGCAGTATGTGTTGTATCGAACCTAAAGTAGAGATATTAATTTTATTACTTGCTCCAAAGCTTTATTATTGTTTTAGCACATTCCTGGATCGTCCGAAAATACAGACAGAAAACTTTGATTGCCGGATGACGCAAAGACGCCACGAAGAAAGCTCTGGAGAGCATCCAGCATGAACTGTGCCACACTACGTTTTGCGAGCCTGAAGACGCCCACCATAGAATATTAAGTCAAATGGTGAAACTTGAAGGGAGGGACCTACACAAGGTTTCTTTTTAACTTACCCAGCTCGGTCTGACCTACAATCACGTGTCCATGGGCACCGACACATCCTTTTTGTAGGTGCCCAACGCGTTCACATTCTGCGAACTGTACCAAACTACATGCTCATTCGGCAAGGACGAAGAGAAAAAAGTACAGCTATAACATTAAAACAGATAAAATGTTGCGAAAGCAGGAAATTCAAAACTGTCGCCTAACCACGTCAAGCCTGGCTGTTGAACTGCCTAGTCTGTAGCGGGTCATAGAATAAAACAGTGCTTTGCTCTGTATATGTTTACTATGTTTGCCATGAGGATAGAACCACATTATGTAGGGGACCATGGAGCCAACCTTGTGTGAATTGATTCAAGAGACTGAGCAAAGCATCGATTTTTGAAGGAAGCCTCATTTTGTCTTGTGGAATGTCTTATTCTGGTCCGGGTATCGGGCCAGAATTGCGAAAGTTTGAACTTTCTAACACAAAATTTTAATGTGTTTTCCTTCAGATGTCCTCTTCATATTTACTGAGTGAGGCAGGGTGGTAGCAAATGATTCTGCAGTGTTTGCTTCTTGGAACTTGAGAATAATAAATCCAAAGCAGTGATAGCGCTTTGCCCCATTCTTTCGTATCGTAATAGCGAGACCAGGCATCAGTACCGGAGCTTATTGCTGTAACACCACTTTGCATTCATATGCTACATGTACCCTCTTTGCCGAAAGTAACAAAGCAAGGGGCTTTGCTAGTCTGCTGTGTAGTAGGGTCCTTACGGCACCTGTAAGGACCAAAAGGTCTCTAAAGACGAAAGCAAGGGTTCCTCTTCCTTACTCAGATTTCGAGCTTAAGGGATACCATAACTTTTCCGTTACATGGCTAAGAAACAAATTAGTTTGCTTGGTTACGTTTGACGAAGACGCTACTCTAACGCCTTGTGTGACAATTTCGTCCTAGTGTGTCTCCAAAGTTCTCAACTTAACGAGTAAAATATGTCTTTAATGTTCCCTGCGTTACATGCTCAAGAAAGCTGTCATCAATGTTTTTCGTTCATTTTCTGCTCCTGCTTCCGTAAGCAGCCGATAGCCTAGTCGTAGTTTAAGGGTGAATAACAATACGAATACTTACATTTACCGCAGTGCTTACTGCGAGCTTAAGTTCCGATTGCGAAGAGAACCGAGCGCGTCACGGCGTCAGCGCACGCAGCCGCAAACCCATCGGTGACTACTTGAGCTCATAAATCTGTGGCGTCAAACCTAAGTCTGACACGCCCACTATTCGCTCGACGTCCCAGCAGCTCGCGTGAGACACGAAGTGATGAAGCCTTCGTAATGCCGTTGATGCTCGTATCACAGCTGGAATTGGGCTTACAAGCTATCAGCCCGCACTATTACTAATGTTAAAATAAATTAATTTTTCAGCTACGTTTTTATTATTAGTGTGTGGAAGGTATACTTATATGTGCACAAATCGAACAGCAAGAAAATATCCTTTTCTTATTAATCTGTCAAGATTTTCTGAGAAAAAAAATTGTTTAACAGTGAAGGGTGAATAGAGTATATAGGAACGAAATAAACAGTACAGCCCGTATCAGTTACGATTATTCGCTGCAAAGAAGAGCACGCCGAAACAAGAGTACTTTCAACTACAGCAGTTACAGACCAGGAGTAATGAGTGGATTAATTACGGCTGAAATTGCTAAAGGTATTTTCAAGCATCCTCCGCCACCTGGTGTTTTTTTACACGCACTGCAGTCTCACTAAACAAGCAGCGGATGTTTTGCATTTCGTCTGTATAGTGGCCGGACGTTGAGACTTCGGTCTCATTAATGCTTAAATGAGCTGAATTCGGTGCTGCATAAATTCAAAAAAGCTGGGCAGCTGAAGTTGAGAGCAGCACGATTTTTCAAATCTTTCATATCAAATCAGTCTTTATTCAGTATTCTTCCGTTATATTCAGTACTTGCAATGTTCAGCGTTGTGAAACTTACACACTACGATCCCGCGTGCTCGCGAGCGTAGCACCCGGGGCCACGGGGTGACACCAGCGAAATCACTGCAGCGAAACGCACCCCGCTGTCAGACACCGTTTCATCCACCACCGCACCATGCATACCAAATATTATACCGTGTGTGCCGGCATGCGGCACGCATGTATACGTAACGGCGTTTCCTCAAAAGCACCCCGTCTGCGCATCACTTGTACGCGCATCAAACCGACGCGCGTGCACTCATGCAAACACGATGCATCCGTTGGGCAAGAGTAAAAATAAGAGGAGGAAAACATATAAAAAAGAAAAGCGCGCGCTGTGCGACGCTTCCTGGATGAGGATGCACGCACGCAAAGCTGATTTCCTAATGAGTATCTCTGCAAATAGCCGCGAGTGTATGATCAAACACGAGGGAAGAAGGCGGTGAGGGGAAACGCGCAGACCCGCGCGCACGCGACCATGTCCGCCGAAAAGAAAAAGAAGAAAGACTTTGGCTCTAAATGAAACGACAAAATCATCATCATATGTAGCACTCGCGGCAACACGGGAAGCGAGCGCTTTCACCAATCCGCTTCGCCCGGACGTTTCCTCGGCGTGTGTCCCTCCATGCAGGAAGGGCGAGGGTATCGGGCGCCGGAGGATGCGGTATGTCGCTGGGCTGATCCTGCACACCCGTTCACAGCGTGGTCTGCGATGCGTTTGTCACGGTATACGCACGGCGTTCGCGAGGTACTCGATCGGCACACCAGGGGGAGCAGCAAGCAGTATACGCGGCGAAATGCAACGGGCATTAAGGCAACACGCGGAAACGCCGTCATGGCGCGTCCGTATGGTAGTGGGACCTCGGTGGAAGTTCCACTACCGGGAAAGACAAAAGCTGCGCGCGCTCGGCTCGCTCCGTAGCTAACGATTAGGCGCGGTCGCTTTCACGTGTTAGGGCGCCATGAAGGGAAAGCGCGCACGTATACCTCCTCCCTCCTCCTTGCGGAGGGCAGCACGAGTTTGCCACGTGTTCGCAAATGGGAGACATACAGGTCAATGTATCTGCCGCGTGAGTAACAGAACACGCTGTTGTTGGAAACGGGGAAAATTCCCCGTTAGGTCACGATCAGGGAAGGGGCGGTTTTGTGTGTTGGCCCCCGTTGTGCTCAGCGCCTCGTTGTGTCGACGTCCTATCCACTCAATGGAAACTGTCGCTGTATCAACAGAGTAAAAGCAGTCGCCGCGGTGGCTCAGTGGTTATGGCGCTCGGCTGCTGGCCCGAAAGACGTGGGTTCGATCCCGGCCGCGGCGGTCGAATTTCGATGGAGGCGAAAATCTAGAGGCCCGTGTGCTGTGCGATGTCAGTGCACGTTAAAGAACCCCAGGTGGTCGAAATTCCCGGAGCCCTTCACTACGGCGTCCCTCATAGCCTGGGTCGCTTTGGGACGTTAAACCCATGTAAACCAAACCAAACCAAACCAATAGAGTAAAAGTAAATGACCGCAGATTAAGCGAGTAACAGTTCAGAGAGAAAGGTCGCTTCAGTTTCTCTTGTACGCAACCATCGGTCAGTCACGCCCAATCAGTCATATCATGTTCGCGGATGTCGTGAGTCGAAAGGAACGTCGCACTCCCCTAACAGTCAGCTAGGTTTCTTTAAAAACTGTCACCCTCTAAAGCTGAAGGAAAAAAAGTAGCGAAGGCCCCTAGCGACTCTTCGTTAAGTCAAACTGTTCGGCAAGGCTGTTTTAAAAACACCTCCATAAGCGGTGCTATCAATGTTCAGGCGCCCGCAGGCAACGCCAAACACTCGTGACGTGCTTCTATAGGTGTATTTTGCGCGTGCAACACATGGATCATAGATGGCCAGCATCAGATATATGGGGAAGGTAATGACCATCCAGCTGCAGCTAGTGCACCAGCAGTAAAAAATTTTCGGAGAGCAATCTCAACGCCGTCCTTTCGTGCATCCTGAAAAGGATACATGCAACCTAATTGTTAGTGGGCCAATTAACGGTGCGCCAATTAACCTCAAGCAGTACGCCGTGAATTCAAAGAAACTTATTTTTTCGAAGTTTCCTTCTATATAGCTTCGACGGCGAGTGCACATCGCACTCTCACAAAAAAAACCAAAGAAACTCCAGTTTCGACCACTGCAGAAGCGAAAGGCCGGCCTAATACGCGTTCTCGTTGCGCGTGTGTCTGACTGTATACACGTAGCAAAGGCAGAGATGTCACTAAGGTTTTTGTGGCCCACTGTATGAACAGCATTACGTATCCGATGTCATCAGCGTTTATGGAGTCCAGTTCGTCATGCACACGTCATTTTCAATGGGCAAGAAAACACGGCCGTCAATATTTCTCTCCCCATCTCCACCGCGCTCTGCCCCCGTGCATGCATCCGCGAACCGACCAACGTCACGCAGGGGGACACGGTGCGACAAACCGTGGAAAAACAAAAATGTTGCGACAGCGCTGCACGGCGGTTGGTGAGCGTGATGAAAAGTGAGAAGCTGTCCGGCTGTTCAGAGTGGAAGGATGCTGGACACGATTAAAAAAAAAAAAACGCGAACGCATACACACGCGAGAAAGCAGGTCGCAGCGCCCATGCAAGAGGAGCCAGCGGCCGGAGAGCAATGGTGGCACGAAAGGGGAGACCAGCATTGCCTTCCTCCTCTTGCACTAAGGGGCGCTGCGCGCATCGCTTGCTCGCTTCCTGGAGTCGGTGCAAGAGTGCGTGCGTGCGTAGTGAGGGCACCGTGGCAGGTCGCGTCATCAGGGTCGAAGAAAGCGAAAACTGACCAGACCAGGTAGATGGCGAGATTCACGACCGCGTGACCAGTGGACCACCGGCCCCGTGGCCGTCACGGATACGGGAGGCACTGCGCACGCTAGCGGATCGCGCTGAATGGGCGGTGGAAAGAGAGAAAGGACAACACGTGTATGGCTAACAGTCTTCTACGCAGTACGGAGTAGGTGCTATGCCACGTCTCTCATACGTTCAGGCTCCGCTGCAATTTTGTGCGTTGTGCACGCAGATTCCCAATATATATCGAGAAACTTGGAACAGGCCTTCCACAACAAAAATAGCGCTGCTGGCTCCCTCCTCACTACCACATTGTCGTATCGCATAGAACCGAGATTAGAATGGCCCATTTTAGTTACGCAAAAAAAAAATGTAAAGACAAGTCATGTTTTTACCTATCAGCCCCTTTTCTCGTTGAGTGGAAAATAAGGTTTCATTTGATTTGAGTTTGATTTCAACTTAAACACTTCAAGTTGTAGAGCTAGGCTTGCCAACTGAGCGCATGAATCAGAGGAAGCTGTTATAGCTTTGGCTTAGCCAGATAGCCCCGCATTCTGCCGCGGAACCACCCTCAGGTTTAGCAGTCTTCCGCCTTCGTCATAATCTCCGCCTTCCACGGTAGCCACCCTCCGTGTTCTTTCCGTGCAGCCACCTTCTGGTTACGCATTACTCCGCAGTCGTCATAACCTACCAAGCCACTGTATAGTCGGATACAGCTAACTCTGCGGTGAAGCTCCGCCCCCATTCAGGACCGCCACGCGCAATCATCCCAGGGCAAAAACGTAGTCCGTTGTTGAAGTTTTTCTTATTACCTAATAAAAGAAACTAACCACAGAAAAAATGATAAACTCAAGAATTTTGATGCTTCTTGCTTGTTCAAAATGGGCAAACATTAAAAAGCTTGTTTCCTTTACTGTTGTAATTGGTGAGCAGAGTAACGTATGACGCCGCGTACCATGACGCACTGTTACCAACTGCTGTTTTTTTTTTTAATCTTAAGTTGTATCCTGCTATAGGCCACTCACCGCCTCCCACTCTCTCTCTCACTTCTCCCTCGCACTGGCCCTCTCCCTCCTCTCTCCTAAACATGTAGAGGGGAATTTCACTTTCTCCATTTTACCACCTGCCAATCGAGAAAGGTGGCGGCCATTCAATTTAGTTTAAAATTGAGTTTAATAAATTCACTGAATAATTGATGTCTTACGGCTGACACTGCATATTCCACGGTAGAATGCGGAGCTATATGGCTAAACCAAATATATAACAGATGTCGCTGTAAAACAACACGAGCGTTTACATTGCTACGACAGCAAAAACGACTTTACTGAGGTTAAGTGTACTTACGTACACCAGCAGAAAAAACTTTTATGAAAGCCAATATTGGCCCAAAAGTTTAATTTCATCGCCGCCTTTCCACGCAGCTCACAATGACATATGCAGCCTAATACGGAGCGTCCGAATTTCACTGCGCCCTGGATGCATGGTTTCGCCAAAGGCGGGCACCAAATGAAGCGTACCTCGGCCTACATTTATTTATAACTTTTAAAACAAGAATCTATCACCCCCCCCCCTTTTCTTTTTGTTAACCGTTGTGTCTATATACGTTAACAAAGCGCCCGCAAAGCGGCGATTCTGCATGTCCTTCTACACTCTGGCTAAACAGTAGCGGCGATGTGGAGGAAGTGTTTAACTCCCAAGAGCAGCCTATAAAACCTCTCAAGAGCAGTCATAACAGCTCAGCCCTGACCATCCTTTGTTCTCAAGATTAATCGGGGACAGGCTATTTTAACCCACAGAGTGCCAAAAGACGCAACCCTTTGGTCCCTGGACTGACCTAGACAGCCTTAGTCATCGCAGCCTGCACTGTGCCACACGAAAATAACGCATTGTCCACAGTGGAAGCCGACTTGCGTGCCCCAGCCGGCACGAAGACCATCTCGCGAGAAAAGAAGCCAAGCAGGTTCGGAAAACATTTGTGATTACCACTGGCTTTTCACCGGACAAGGGTTCAGGCAGGAAAGGTCTGGGGCGCGGTGGCCGTGCGTAGTAAACGCCCCGGATAGCAGGTTCCGCGTGTGTTCCCCGCATCTCGGCGAGCGACTATTTCTGTCGGTCACAGCACGCTAGGGGGCGTTCGCGGAGACTGCTGGCCCCGAGAAAAGCGGGGGGCGGAAAACGGAGCAAGCGGAAGGTTGGCCGTTTTATGCAGCTGCATCAAAGAGGGGGTGATAACGGCTGACAATGCACTAATGGCGGTTGCTGTCAGTGCCCTCTTCCTTATTAGAATGGCTTTCTCACTATTGTTCTTTCCGTCCTAGCACCGGTTCACGCAACTGCGGAGCACTTTTTCTCGTTCTGTTTACTTTACACAATGCATCATAAGACGTCGTTGAAGGCTCGTAGAGCGGTGTTGAAGGCAAACATCATTTCTTCCTTTCATTCGCGAGACCCGAATTTTTGAAAAAAGTCAGTCGATTTGGGTAATTAGGCTACATGCGGATATGGGCGCTAGCATGATGTCATTCGTCGGTTGGAGCTACGACCTACTAGGTGGTACCATGGCTACTAACTAGCTAGTGACCAGCCCAACTTATTCTTCCGTTTAGTTACTGTGCAAACATCATTTAAATCACGTTCGCCTCCTAACCGGTGCTGGTCATTCCTCCTAGCTCGGTGCGCTTAGGGGCAGTGCCGCCTAATTAGCGCCCCAGGTTCTCGCATGGGTACCACCGGCTACACCTTAGCAAGTAAGCCACCCGGTGGGCAGGTGAACAGTGGTGCAGTGGGACAAGGCAGGTGCTATGGCAGGTATTGCCATCGGTGGGACTTGGGTTGGGATGCGACCCGGGTTGCTCTTCCCGAGAAGCCCCTCACGATTAAATTGGCTGCCACCTGACATGGGGGCCAGGTTGCCCACCACCCGGTGGGCAGGTGAGCAGCCTGCCACACAACCGGCTTCAGACAGAGAGACAAACACAGAACGGCCATATTCAGGGAATGGTCACTATAAGTGCTAGAGCACTAAAGGTGACATTTATAATAGCAGCGTTGGAGAACGGGCGGCTACGAGAAAATGTAGGACAAGACGAATCCAGCTGGCCTATGTCACTCAATATTTTCGCCCCGTTTGTTGGATCGGAATGCGCATCTCTCGTAGTGTCGCCTCATTTCTGTGCTGGCTGTAACCGGCCGAGTTATGAACACTAATATTAAATGTAATAATCTGTGATAATTTCCACAACTATTTTGTATTAAAACGAAACGAAAGACAGATTATTGAGGACAGCGTTGTGGCAGCACGGAGACATGCTACTGCATATGGCTGGTCAACTAGTGAGCAGCGTAATCGATCAAGAGCAGAAGTGCATGTTAACGAGGCTTAAGTAAATGCTTATAAATGCTTCTTATGGTTCTCCTCACCGTACACATCTTCCTGGCATACCGGCAGGTAACCGCAGCATACATTCAAGACAGCATGAGTGTGTCTTAGTTAAGGTGGTTTCACGGCTTTGCAATCGCTTTGCTTCTCTTTCGTGTATATTAATCTGGTTTACGCATGTACCCCTGACGCAGGGTCATCGTCGAGGGCCGGAACAGCAGCACCAGCATGCAGAACAATGTGAACGCGGCCGAGTCGGCGGAGGAGGCCCGCCGCCGGGCCAAGAAGGACAAGCAGCTCATCAAGAAGTTCGAGAAGGAGAAGGAGCGCATGCGCAAGCAGCTTGCCCTGGAAGACGAGTACGCAGACCCCATCAAGGAGTTCCTGCCGCCGGAGGAGGAGGAGAACGACGACCTTCGCATGAAGGCCATCCAGGCCCTGAGGGAGTGGGTCCTGCAGCAGCCCCACTTCGTCAACTGCAGGACAGGTGCGTAAGACAGGTACTACAACATGCACACATCGTCAACGACCGACCCGAAACGAATGCAGCACCTGTGGTGACTTAGGTTGCTGATTTTTTCAAGCGGTTCGCATACCGAAGGGCACCGGTAGTAAACACAACAGTGATGATCGTGTAACAGAAATGCGTATTCATTGTTAAGAGCAGCAACAGTGATCGAATAATGGAGTCAAAACGCCATCACGATATGTGTCCAGCCAATGCCCCCTAGATAGAGGAGGCCTGGTCACTATTTTTATGACGAAAATAGGGTAGTCGGGGCAAATCGAGCCATGGCGAGGGAACGACCAGCCTATACAGCTTGGCAGTATAGCTGCCGGCTGTGTCGTTTCGTGCACGTACGCTCTTATTCGGTGCTTTTTTTTTTATGCTGGAAAGTCTTGTCTGCTGAAACTCCTGTTGTTGTCATCGAGAAATAAGTTCCCAGTGCACCTTTTAAGGGCTACCTGTTCGGAAATAAGGGCACGCACTTCATGACAGCAAGCGTCGAAGCGATCTGTAATTAGGCCTACTGCACGCCAGCCGACGCCAGCGGTGTTGTGTGTGAGTGAATGGTTATGAAAGCGCAGAAAGAAAGTGAAATATGGGCCGCTGGGCATTACTTCTTTCTGTCGACGACATAAGCATTTCACGTTCCAGGCAAGTACTTCAGAATGGAGGTAAAAACAGCCCGACTGCACCGGCGTCTTCCCGCCGGCTTGGACTGCTGTCGGCCGCGTAATTCACAGAATTGTTCGAAACAAGTTTATCGACTAATTATGAAATTGTGAATGATGTTACGTGCATTCGCCGTTAACGTACATTGTGGGCAGTGCCTGTGGCTTCGAAACTGTCCTGGAGTATTTTCCAAGTATGAGACGAGCTTCAACACTCCGCAGTGTTCGTCCGTGCGTTTTTTAGGCACTCGTGCTTTGCGTTGCGTTGGGATATGCGAAACTCTTGTGTTTTCTCTCTTCTGTGTCATAAATCTGTGAAAATGATTGTCCCTTCAATAACTAACATTAACGCATATTTCCTTCCTTTTTTCGTTTGTCGCCCGAGTCATGCCAATGTTAAGCAGTGAGAGGATTGTTTACAACCTGGTTCGGGAGTGCTGCTCTTGGGAATTTTGTTCCCTTGCGCTCTGCACGTCCATCACAATGTGCATACCTTCGAAAAGGACATGCAAAGTGGCAGTAACGAAAAGACTCTTCGTTGTAGTGCTTCCTGTGAAACAGTAGTGCTTCCTGTGAAACAGAGGTTGTATTTCCTATGTAGGTCCTGAAAAACGCTTCTACCTGCTTTCTAATGACGCTCCTATTTGTCACAGAACGCGTTAGTTGCATATCCTTTGACTTAAGCGTACTTGTTGAGTTGTGGCTTACCTTCCAAATCATTAAGGAATGCGGAAGGAGGTATTTAATTCTGTCACGTGCCATGTTGCTATGTTGTGTTTGAAAGCAGACAAGCATGAAGTGATTCTTGAGTTTAATTTCGCAGTTGGTATTAGCCGGAGCTTTTCGGCGCAGATGGCCGAACGGGTTTGTTCGACATATCTTTTTGAGAGATCGTAAGAAGGCACAAGTAATGAGGTGTGTGTATGCAGGCGATAAGTAAGCACGGAATCTGCACGCTTTCATCGAGAACGGTGGCATGGAAATACAGGAGAGAAGCAGTGTGAAAGTTTCTAACTTTCCTGGTTGTGCTTGGTGTCCATCCACAAAAACGAGGATGTGCGTTTCTTTTTTTTTTTCGGAGTATGTGACCACAATCCACCAAATAAGCTGTTGCCTATTGAAACATTCGAAGGTGTGTCATTTGAAAATCAGCAAAAAAGACCAGTGACATCGGTACATCGCGGAAAAACAAGTGTCGTGGAAGGTGATAGCACCTGACTGGCCCAGTTAGTATGTTTTGTTTTTCGTGTTGCTGATTAGTCGTTTAAGTTCACCAAGGAGACCAAGAAGCCAGGACGAAACATTTTCAGTTTTATGCCTTAAGTCAAATGTATATCGACAGTGATCAAATGTGATCAAATGCTTGCGTGTATCGACAGTACACAGATGTGATCAAATGTGTACGTGTATCGACAGTACTCAAAGCGTTTGTCTGGATGATTCCTGGCGTGAGGGATATTATTTCCTGCATATTGTCCCCATTTAGGTTCTTAGAACATATTCCTTCGCATGTCATTTCTAAATAAATAATAAAATAAATAAATAAATAAGTATCCAACTAAAACCTGCGTTCGCATGCGTGAGTTTAGCTCACAACAGGAGATAGGTGTAAACTGCAACATGTGCGCTGGCAGTTGTCAGCATTGGTGCTTACCTTTGAGGACTGCGATGGTATATGTATCCCTTGCGAGGAAGAGCCCGAAGCCACTTGTCTCGTCGTTCGACGTCTGGCGGAAAACCGAAAACCCTTGCTTTGGGGCCATCGGGGTAATTTGCGCGGCACCATGGAACACAGCAGTGCAATGGCATTTCCGCACATCTTCAGCCGTCCCGTCTCGTTTGACGTACCGAGGAGGAATGAGAGCCCGACAATTGTCGGCGAAAGCGACCGACGATGTTGCAACAAGTGGCTATGTCCATGTTCCGCATCAAGCGATATGGCGATAAAACCGAGACCCGAGAAGCGCCTCGTCAGAGCAACGGTCGGCCTTCTTGTTTCGCATGACACGGCGCAAAAAGCGGCTCAGGTAGTTTCAATCGCCAGATGCGCGATAACCATCTGCGGAAGCCGTCGTCTTTAAATTGGTTGACGGTGAAGCCGCGAAAACCACCCGCGTCAGCCACCACAGGCACCGGCCACCTCTGCTACATCAGCCGCGTGGAGAGGAGGATATGATCAGGCCTTCTCTATCTAGGGGGCAGCCGAGGGCATTCAGCGGTCCCGACCCGTTGGCGGCAATTCCGGCATATGCATATGCCTACTACACGGTCGCGTGCATGGGATGTAACTGTAGTCAAACAGTGCCCTAGTTCCTACTTTAAAACTCCTAAGCAATGCGAGCTTAGGCACGTATTTCTAATGCGTTCGTACTCCTTTATCAACAGCCAGAACGCCCGGATATCGAACGAGTCGAACGCCTTTGTTCCGAAAAGTTGTATCCGGTCCAAAAGGGGGCTCTCTGTTGTGACGTCATTTAGCACGACACTTATGCCATTCCTGCAGCTCAAAATCTCCTGAACTTGAGCAGACCTCTTTTCCTTACCCGCGCGGAGCTCTGGACCTTCGGATTCGCCGTACAGTTAATCCCGATATACTGCTCACAGCGAACCGTGTGGGTCGGACACTTTTGACGAAGGCTGGCATGTTTCAGGAGAATGCCAGTAGACTTGCCATTACACTAAAGAGGCACCAAAGCTGCCGCTATAATGTGCCGCACGTTTTGCCGGCGAACCTTCAGTCAAAGGGTCTACTTGCCTCCTCGTTGTGTTCTTGCTCTGTTTTGTTCAAAGGAGCATGAAAGGGCGGAAGAAGAAACCGGTAGCAGCAAGGTGACAGCAGTCTTTCTCAAACAAGTGATCGTCTACACCATCCTGAAAGACTACTTCCGCGTCGCTCAAGCTAGAAGTGTCGTTGGCTTGAGGCGAAACGACACTGTTGCCCAATACGCACAGTATACACGTAGTAATGTTGCGCGCGTCTGCAGGTTCAGATCGTCCACGTCCTCACGATCATCTGCCGGTTCGTCACGCCAAGCGTTTCGCAAAGCAGCAGCATCTTTCCAGCGAAGGTCATTGCCCCGATTTCTCCGGCTGCTATGCAGGCCGTTCTGAGGCTGCTCTCTCGCTTTCAAGTGGAACTAATTTTGATCCGTTTCCGTTGCTGCGCTAGCCGGAAGAGAGAACGAGCGAACTTCCGTGCATTTAAACATTGCAGCCAGACAGGATGCTTACCGTTTACCGTTCAACTTGCAAATTCATATAAATGCATTACATAAGCACTATGAGTGCTGGGTAATAGCTTCTCTTCCCTTATTTGTAGCCTTTTTCTTTCTTTCGTTTCTTCATTATTTCTTTCTCCTGCATAGCACTTCTTTCTTCTTTCTAACTCTCTTTCTTTGGTTTTCATTCCTTTTATATCTCGTTTTCCGACACGCTCTTGAGTACAGGATAATCGTGGCGTGCAGCTATATAACGTCATTTCCTGCAGCCTTTACCGGCTATATGCATCCTTGCGTTCCAGTTTAAAATGAAGCGCCTTCAAGTCTGACCCCATTCGTCCATTTTCTCTCGCTCGTTAACCTTTCAGCCGCATCCTTGGTTGCACAACTGCGACACACCAAGCACGCTGCCGCTGTAACACAAGCAAGCCCCGCAGCTGTCACTGCGTTACGGCTTGCGCGGTAAGCCCAAGGCGGCACTCGGTTTTCAGCCGTTGGGTACTTGCTCAGCCTCTACGGAAAGAGGCTACACAGGCCCGGAAGTTGGCGCCGTACTTCCGGCACTCACGTGGCACAGGAAAGTGTTTTTTTTTTCGCTTGCGCCACACGGAGATCTTCGAACTCGAAGCGTGAACGCTCACTGCGGTGGCGAGATGTACGCAGAGGTCCACATACTGTGCCGCGGCGCTTGTCAGAGGAGGAAATGAACACGCACTGAAAGGCGATTGCTTTCAGGTGCCAGCTGTGTTATGCAGTGTGCGATAACAGCATAACCCACTTGTGGTTGTGTAACGTTCACGGTCATATAACGATTCATGTCTAGGTAAGTACACAGCAATTGGCCGCACTTTAATACTAACGGAGCTCATAAATACCTCACTTGGCATCATTAGTTCTTGCTTGTTCCTCCTCCACATGATCCTCTAACCCCCCCCCCCCCTTTTTCTCGCGTTTTGTCACCTACTATCTAAAACACGCGATTACGTTGCGCATAGCTGGCTATCTATAATTTATTGCCAGTCACGCACAGCAATAATTTCCTTCTCGATCGCATTACAGTACTGAGCTCGTAAATTACCGTTCATGATGCTCTTGTTGTAGTGCGATCACATAATAACAAATGGTCGCAAATGCCGCTCAAGCTCAAAGGGGGAAAAAAGCGAACACCTAACTACACCAGCTCTAATACAAGACGCACCTAAGTAACGTTTCTCTGCATATGTTTGCTTCATTATATTCCTGGCACTGTAGGCTTGTATTACTCGGCCCTCTCTCAGTTCCCAACTTCCCATTGCATACGCATTCCGACTATCTCAGCACACACACACACACACACACACACACACTCACAGACACACACACACGCAGGAAAAGAAAGAACAGAGCGTATGTTTCTATGTTTGGCCACTTGGACTTCTCGGTCGCATAGCTAGCACCGGCGGCGCTAAACAGGCGAGCTGATAAATAAACATCGTAATTCCTATTTCGGTACACCTTCGCGTTCAAGGTGCGTGGTCGCGTGCGCAGAAAGCAAAATGGCACCGCTATTTTTTGCTGCGATTCACGGTCTCGCCTCTCTCGAAGCCGCGCCCCATCTTAGCAGCAGCGAGCTGAAAGGCGCCCAGTGGACTCGCATAATTACACGGCTTCAAAGTGCCGCCCATGTACCGGACCTTTTACAGTGGCCGTGCCCTTTTCCTCAGTCTGCTTTTTGGTGCTGGTGTCCGCTGCCCGTGGTGGACCGTAAACCGCACTCGTGCATACTCGCTTCTAGGGCAGCCAGTCAGTTGTACACTCATCAGGGTCAAGTGTGCGCCGGCGTGAAATGTGAGGGTCACGGTGGAGGAAGGCCTCTGTGCCGGACGAAGGCCGCTCATTGGCCACCACCCCGTGCCTCGAATATAGAAATCACGACGAGCTGCATTCGTCGTCGGGATCGTCCTGGAGGTAACCTCGTATACAAAGGCTTCCTCATTGCGGGGGCGGATTCGACTCCTTCTTTACGCACTCAAAATATAGAAGGCGACACATAGTTCCATGCAATACAGCTAGATACGTGCGAATGACCACCGCGTGTGGACGACGCATAGCTCGCACAGCTCGCCGGAGTTCAGTTCAGTGTACAAGTGCGGTCAAAAGTAAACGGAGCACGCAATTTTCTTAAAATATTCTTCACTCGCTGCCTAATTGAAATTTCCGGCAAATATATAAGCATGGTGGTAGTTGACGTTGGGGCGCTTTCTTATGGACAAACAACGTTAATTCATTTGCAGTTGGTAAGTCGTGATTGAAATTAGAACAAAACAGCGTGCTTAGTTTACTTACATCCGCACCTGTACTTGTCACAAGGCACTTTGGAAGCTAACCCTGCAGGTTCTTCCAAGATATCATAGGAAACGGACAGTGGAATCAGCGGCAGACATTGTGGGAAACTGAAACTAACGAGTTCTTTCGCTGAACACTTTCTAGGCCTATAAAATGCACTGTAAAAAAACAACAGAATCTTCCAAATAAGCAGAGCAGCCTTTCCTATCGCGGATATTAAGGAGTAATTTTACCCAAGACCGCTTTTCGCCTTTTCATACTGGAAGATGAAGGAAGATAAAGATAGGTTCGTATTTGCCCTGTTGTCAACGGACTGCTATGCTGTGAATACTGTCGGTGTACCCCATGGAGGCTCTAGGACTTTCGCTATGACGCAGTGCCCGTCCCTCCCACCGCCTTGACGCCTGAGAAGGCACGAATTTGCGGCTTATAAAAGATGCTGGGGTCTCGCCCGGGAACAAGGCTGTGTACCATAAGTCGCGAATTGTGAAATACTTAGTTATTTCGGCGGTTTTTGCATTGATCGAATGCATGCTCACGTGCCAATCCTTGGCCGAAAACAACCAACCACAGGTTTTTGCAAGTAGTGAAAACAAACTTATAAGGTGAATTCCTCAGTGTATGGCCTAAACAACTTCTCTGCTCCAAACAATCTGCTTTCGTCTGCAGGCGCATGCTCTGAAAAAAAAAAAAAAATTCGCATCCATGCGCCAGACGTTCCAAGACACTTAGATAAGTGCTTTAAAATAGAGCGGATCATTTGATGCAAATAAAGGTGTCATATTCTTTGGCTGATAACACTTTAACGAACCTTTCAACATGCTTCAAGCTGTGAATTAGTCCAGAGCAATTAATAATAGTCTTGTCTGGAGAATACAATGTTCAGTTATAACAAACAGCCGCTTAAGGAAAAATTTATTGAAACGTAATGGTTATTTATAAGCGCTGGCCAGGACCATGTCTTATTGAAATAGCAGTTAAATGGCTGTATCTACTATCGCAGGCACATGTGTAGTGAAGATATCACGCAAAATTTTCACACAAGTTCACTATCCTGAACCTGTGTTTGGTTGAACGCAGCTCCACGATACTGAACCTGTGTTCGATTGAACGCAGGTCGGCGATCACAACCACTTGAACGCTTGTAGGCGGACGCATCTGAGTGAGCCTCTACGCATTTTTTTTTCTCATTGAAGTCAATGCATATTAAGCTGCCGACATCACGTAAAAATGTGATGAGTGTCTTGCCGAAGATGCTTTTTTTTTGAAGAGCGCACAGCGAGTCTATTTAATAATAAGCAATTTTAGAAACAATATCTTTGCTCAAAACTGTTTTTTTTTTTGCCCTCAAGTATACCTCACATAGGAAAAAAAAATAATAATAAGTTGATTTTTATGGGTGTGTGTCCTTCAGAAATCTGAAGATAGCACTTTATCTGCGTACAAAAAGATTAAACATTTTGTTCAGATCGTTCGCGTTACTATACGGTAGCTTATGCGACTGCACGAATAACACTGGCGGCCCTTTGCAAAGTGTTTTTTCTTTACTTCGAGTTCTTTCCGGCTCCTAACAATGAGTAGAGGTTGGGCACACAGTGCAATGGTGAAGCTGTTGGCTGCATGCCGCAAAAGTAGCTCTAAGGTTTTTAGCGGTCAAGAAGTTATGCCCGTTAGTCCAGTGTTTTAGCGGAATCCCCCAAAGTGGAGTAGATGCGTAATAAGGGAGTAATTGCTCATTAGCATTTGGGTGTAACGCGCAAGTGCAAGTGGCTGCTCTTGGATGTATGCTAATCAGAAATTACTACCTTATTATAAGCTATGCCTGATATCGAATACACAGCTATCTAATTTCGGTACCAGCCGAAAACAAAAATATTCCAACGCAGGTAGTTCTGTGCGCGGAGAGTTCATAAACCCGAGGCAATATAATAAAGCATAGTTTCCTAGACAACGGCGCGAATAGCTCAGGTTGTTGAGCTGTGGTGTCTATGTCACAGTGCCCTTCAGTAGCAACGTGCTACCAGAGGACAATGTGCTTTCAGGCACTTTTAAATTTAGTTATTG
This sequence comes from Amblyomma americanum, assembly GCF_052857255.1. Classification (NCBI taxonomy): domain Eukaryota; kingdom Metazoa; phylum Arthropoda; class Arachnida; order Ixodida; family Ixodidae; genus Amblyomma; species Amblyomma americanum. The sequence continues at coordinate 177,553,488 of NC_135499.1, forward strand.
CGCGCCCTTTCTGAACGTTTTGCGACATCAGCCAACTCAAGAGCCTCCCACTTCCGTATGCATAAAACCGACTAGTGAATGTTCCTCATCAGGTGGCAGCCCACAAGCAGCCTGATGTTTTCGCATGCTTGCTATCTCTTTGAGCTGTGCATCTGTATGACGTCTGTTCTTGCCGCATACGAATTATTCTAAGGTACAGCGACTGTGCTCGAACTTTCGGCGTCATTCCGGTAAAACGTTGTTATCTGCTTAGCTCCGCTATGCTATTTTTAGCTGCTAGCCGTCGAGGTGGCTCAGCGGTTATGGTGATCGGCTGTTGATACGTACGAAATATGCGGGTTTGATACCTACCGCGGCGGTCGCATTACTTTGGAGGCGAAGTGCTAGATGCCCGTGTACTGTGCGATGTCAGTGCACGATAAAGGATCCCAGGTGGTCGAAATTGTCCAGAGCCGTTCACTACGGCGCCCCTTTTAGCCTGAGTGACTTCGGGACGTTAGGCACCATGAACCAAACCAAACAATTTTGGCCGCTCTTTTGTGCTTGCTTCGGTCACTGAACTCGCTTCGATGCTTTCTTTTTGTGTGTCTATTGCAGATGACAAATTCCTGCTCAGGTTCTTGCGGGCTCGCAAGTACTGCATGAGCTCTGCCCAAGAGACTCTGGACAAGTACCTGACCGTCAGAACGCAGTATCCCATCTTCTTCAAGCGCCCAGACATCTACGATGAGTCGCTGCGTGATCTTTTGGCTAAGGGGTGAGTTCTTTAGCAGCAAGCACTAGCCTGTAGAGACTTCCGCTCACAGAAACCTTGGATTAGTGAGCTCTAAGCATCTAGTATTTCATCGATAACCGCAGAAACTTACACCCGCAGTCAAAAGTTTGTGGAACGCAATATTAGCGAAAAAAAACTAATCTCTTCGCCTTCTATGCACGGAGACCGGAACAAATATACACCTGAGCCAAATCCTGAGCGTGCGAATTACACAGGGCACCACTGAAAATCAAGGAATGCGCCATGGATGCAAAGACGTTGCATTTCTTGTCCGAAGTATAGCCTTACGTAAACTTGTTACGGCGGGTGTACGGGTTCGGTTGTCGCCAAAAGCTCGCTGCAACAGACCGTCGCGTACCGTAAATAGGCATAGATTATCGCCCGATACCCTACACTTCAAAGCTGACGAAGGTAATGTTAACGCATCCGCGGAGTACCCGGTAGTAAAAAAGAAAACTGGTGAATTGGCGGCGGAATGCAGGAAATCGACGTAAGAGAAGGTCGTAGAAGTCATATTCACTATAACCTAAGTGCTGTAGAAATTAACTTTTGAAAAGAGGATGAGTTTAAAGGCGTGTAATTGTCAAAACTAAGACGAATTATTTTAAAAATAACAATAATAATCGCTAACACCGCATTTTATAGGGGCGCTCTTGCCACGCTTTCATCCATCGTATTCTTAGAGATGTGAAGATTCCGTACAAAGTGTAAGAGCCGCCCAGTAGGTAATGTAAGAACGTTGTTTGCGCCAGGAGTTGGAGAATATTTCAATGTATATCGTACACGTGCTAGTCTGCGTTCTTCGCGCTCACCTGTTGCCAAAACGAGTTTTCCAGGATCCTTAAAGTCAGGAAGAACCGCATATTTTTTTCTAACGGTATCCGCCATGTGATCTGTACAACATGCAGCATTACTGGAGACTGCGTGAAATGCACTGTTGTCGGCAGGCGCGATCTTAATTATGCTTGCTGTTTGAATAAACCTATTCCTGCTGATAGGATAGGGTCACAATCAAGTAGCAACTCCTATCGCTGTTTTATGTTTCAAGCTGTGAGCACTGCGTGGCTTTGATGCATTTAGCGAGCACCTTGCCGACGCGCAGGATGCGTTAAGAGTTTTATGTCTTAAGGTTTGTGAAGCGACATTGAAATATGACACTCATATCCTCGCATATTGATGTGTAGCCAGGCGCCGACGAAACGCAGTTTTCTCTCCGATCTTCGGCAAATGTAGTGGTGTAAACATGCCATAGAAGTTTCGCCGGGTGCATGAAGATGTCACTCATATGCTCGGCCTATAGATGACTCGACATCTACGGCTTAGTTAAGAACCTTTCCTAACACATAATTTCTTAATATTCTTAACTGCATGAGTAGTTCTGGATTCAGTGAAAAAAAAAGATGTGACAATGTATGTTTTGACAGCGCAATTAATTATTGGTTCTTTATTAATTCTTTCAGGTACTTCTTCCCGCTGTATGAGAAAGACGGCGATGGCCGCACAGTCGTGTTTGGACTAGCAGGTGCGTCTACTCTGCCCAAATGTAAAAAAACACATTATTCTTGTTAGCATTGCAGTCACAGGAGTAATTAACAGTTATCATATGACTTTACGTCGTACATCTCCACACAAAAATAAACTGAACGCCGTGCTCCCTTTTAACCGCAGTAACGCGCAATGATAGCGAGGATTTGTGTGGTTCAACCTGCTCATGTGCAAGCGTAGCAACGTTACGTTCATGCATGAGCACAACACGCCTTACGAACTGCTCAGCGCCCATAAGTATTACAACGACTTTTTACGTTGAGCTTAAATTCCATGTTGCGGTTTTCAAAGACCAGAGGTTGCGTTTGTCAGTTCGTCAAATATTAAAGCCTTACGACGAGGATACGTGTCTGGTCTTACCTGTTGGCGCCACGACAAATAAGGGGCAGTTTCAGCACATAGCGAAACGCGTCTTAATGAAGGAAAAAAACATCGCAGAAGCGTTAAATGTCTGAAGGATATGTAGAAAATTTTCCCTGAAGTGGAACCATCGCTGTTGCGGCGGCGACCACTCAGGTGAACTGCGGCTGCATCACTGTTGCCCTCGGCAAGTGCGAAAAAGCAGTAAAAGAGTTATGTCTCATGCAGCGCACGATGAACCATAACAAAACAAGACTTGTAAAAAAATTTCAGGGTTCACTAAAAGCTACTCGAAGTAAAAGTCCTTTAAGCGCGGAGAAGAAAACAAATCGTCAGATATTCCTTTCTATTGCCTCAACGCAACAGGCAATTTAGCACCACAAGTGTCTTTATGACCGCGCGGCTCCGCGGTTTGCTGAGAGGAAGGGGAGAAGGGAAAACTTTATTGGTTCCAAAAAAAAAAATGAAAACAAAACTTGACGACGCCAGCTGATCAAAAGACCTTTCTTCGTGATGACCTCTGTGGCTCACTCGAGGGCCCGGCGTTGCACAACCGGCTCCGTGCTGAGCCGTGGGGCCCCCCACAGCTCAAAAGTACTGCGTTTCAGCTCTGGTTTAGAGAGATCTCAGTGGGGCAAGCCCACATGATATGGGCTCTACCTACGCATCGACGACAGAGGTGCAGTCGAGGCTATAGCTACCGGGAAGCATGGCGGCATAACGGGCCTGCGTAAGGAGAGACAGCGTTTGAAGCTGTCGCCGAAGCACTGTTTCAGATTTTGTGAGGCGTGGAAACCGGGGTCGTTCGAGTTGGAAACGCACTGTGATGTCGTGGTACGAGTTGAACCGGTCCTTCGCGGAAAATACTGCGTGGGAGTCGGCCAACGGCCCAGCTCGGTGGGTGAGACCTCGAGCGGCGTCGTGTGCGGCCCTTTTTCCCGGTGCGTGTGTGTGCAGTGTGAGCGGGGGACTGTCGCGCATTTCTCTGCCGCTTCCGGGGTGCGGGTAAGAACTGTCACGTATGCAAGAAGGGACCCAGTGGGGATTACAGCTGTCGTAGCAGAAGCTGCCTGCCGAGTATATTCAGCGGCGTCGACGTGTGGGGTGTGCTCACGATCCTGGTAATTTTTTAGGAGAGCCCTGGCGCGTGCATCTCGCCGGCCAATGTAGTGAACCGAATGCATGTTCTTGGTTATAGGAGGAATTGATAGCCTGCTGTCAATATGCCCGGGAAGTGAAGCCTTGTCTGTGAAATCCAATTCGTACGTGATGTGCAGTGTGGAAATAATGTGGCTACCAGTAGAGTTGTATGCATGCGTCCATACTGTGCTGTCATATGCGCTTCTACTAACTCATCTAGCGTCTTGTGAGGACCCAACGCGAGGACACACTCCATTGGCGTTCGAGTACGGAGACCTATAGCCATTTTGCAGGCTGAGCGCGCGGATGAGGATATCTACTTCATTTCTTTCTGCCTGTAAAGATGTAGTAAACTGTAAATTCTCGCTAAAGGTACACAGAGAGCGTGACTGCGGCGCCCTGCACCGTATAGCCTAGCAGCGCAGGCGGAATGACGAAGCCTCTCCCGTTGACGAAGGGGAGGGGCTGACGCAGGCGCCCTGGACCCTCGCATCCACAAGACGATCGACATCTACCGTGCGTTCTCCATGAGCTTCGAGGCACTGCTGGAGGACGAGGAGAACCAAAAGAACGGCATCACGTACATACTTGACGAGAGCGGATTCAGGCTAAGTCACTTGGCGCACGTCAACCTTAGGGACGTCCAGCGAGTCATGATCAACGGAGAGGCAAGTGCTCGCGAACTCATTGTCTTGTGAGAACGCATTATTCCCTGGTTTGTTGGCGCCCAGAGAGAATCAAAATTAATGCGAATAATTAAGGTATCAGCAGCCTATGATATGTGCTGCACAAACTTGACGGTCGGGCATCAAAAGCTCTCCGTGTTGGTGCTTCGTATAGACTGAGGAGTGTCCTTAGCTGCTAGATGATTACACAACTCATCGAAGCTTTGTACTGCGAATCTAACTGATTTGATTATGCTGCACTTCATGCGCAAAGGATCATGCTGCACGACAGTGAACTTGGATTTGTGAGATGCGCGAATAATTACAAGAGAAGGCAAGCGTAGGAGGGAGAAAAAGAAAGTTTGGTAGGCGGGCGAGATTAAGAAGTTTGCGGTTGGCGCGGCTGGCACATGACACGGTTAATTGGAGAGTTGTGAAAGAGGCCTTTATCCGGCAGTGGCCGTAGTCAGGCTGATGATGATGATGGTTATAATATTTAACTATAAGGAAAGGGCAGGTACACGAAAGGCTGGGCTTTTAATAATTTCAGTTGTGCGTTTGTTTATCCGTAAGAAGTTAAAAGTGGCACTTTTTAATATATTTAATATATACTTAATATACTCATTTAATATGTTACCTCCTTGGTGATTAAAAATGCTCCTATTTTTTGTATTTATGCGAAGGAGAGAAAAACGTGAGCATAGAGCTTTCTTTCTTTTCAAACACCCCTATTTTCTGCGCTTGAGGGTATTCTTGTGTAACTTATCATTTTATTCTGTTCTCAGAAACAAAATTATGCTGCGTGTTTTCTGGATTTAATATATTCCTCGAGCTACTTGAGAAGTTGACTTATAAGTGCCCTAAGTTACTTGATAATTTAAAAAATGGAGCACGCGACATTTCTACATTTCGTTTTTCAGTAAAGTGGCCTTTCTTTAGGATGGCACTCCTCAGGGAATCGTAAGTACTTTACATTCTCGACACATAAGCGAACAAGAGCACACTTGTTTTACACCCACTGCTACTTTTGATGTGCCACATTGCAAAGAACTAAGCTTTTCACACAAACTATCATCGTTGGCGGCGTTCAAAACATATTCAGCTCTTGATAACAATATGAGCGATTTCGTTAATTAACAAATCGTCTGCAACATGCTGAACAGCTTTTGATTACGCCTACCTTCAGCACAAAAAAAAAAGCATATGTCAAAGCTCCCCTTCACTGCTAAGTATAAAGGAGGACAAGAATCTCCGGTCAAGAATACTTCGTCACTTTTTCTTTGTCGTAAAATATTCGCGCTCCCTCGAAACAAGATTCACTTCAGTGCCTTCTAAAACTGCTCGTGTTCGACATAAAATAATCGAACAATTCTTGTCATGAAATGTATCGACCTGCCGTAGCTCCGAAGCATCAGCCGCGGCTATTATTTCGGACGCTGCATTAAAGCGACGCCAGGCAACCTTTGGTCGACGCTGTCGGGGATTTGTCTCCGTTCATACCCTTTCTTCTGTGCATTGCTAAAGCATGCTGGAAAGTTTAAAGGCACGGCCGGTGAAACCCGTAGGATGCTAATCATAGGTCGCAATTCTCGGTTTCTTTTTCTATCTTTTTTTACGCTTACAATGGTGTGATAGAAGTAAAGCACACAAGAATTAGGCGCGAAGAAAACGATACACACTGGCGCCCGCGGATATTGTTTTCTTTGTGCCTGACTGTTGACTCAGCGTCTTCGTTCGCGCAATTTTAAGTTCAAGGAAGAATGCACTAACTGCACCTTTAACAAGTTTTTATCTGTTGACTACACGCTTATTAACGCACTTTTCTTGCCTCTCACAAAGGAAAAGGCAACTAAACGGGCCATTTCATGTTTTTTTTCTAAATACAACAGACGCCAGGAAGAGTGGTGAAGCGTTGATAACACAGCAAAGAGAGGGTTCCGTTAACTACTTCGGTTAGCCTTCAAGTTCCTGTTTCGTTTTAATGCTCCTGTGCGTACGCACTATATGAGCCACAGAAATTAACAAAAAGACAGAGCTGATAGCTAACAAAATACCTGGATAGTTAAGGGCACTGCACATACATAATTTCTTTCTTATATCACAGAGCGTTTTTGCGGCCCGTAAAAGGTTTGATAGACGCTCCGAATGAACGCTAAAACTACTACCTTTTTAAACTTTAACACCACCCCCTAACTCATCACATCCTGTCTTCAACATGAAACTTGTGGTTAGCGGTAAACAATGGAACCACGACAGGTTAACATTATCGTTTAACCTATCAATACACTTACATTAACAACGTGAATTAATGACAATAAGGCGGCTCTTTCGGTGGAGGATAACATACAATTTCTATTTGCGCACCAGTGGTGAAAGAACCGATGCGTGTTTTGGCCTGATGGCAATGTTTGCGACAAGGGACACATACTTGAGATTTTTTGCAGAAGCGACATCTCTTTAGATACGGAGCTGAAGAAGGATGGATGAAAAGAAAAGAATGTTGTAAGTACTACACACTGCTCAAGGACCGACACCCAGGATATCCGCGCAGCTCAAAACCCTCAAATGTAATGATTTTGTCCTCGAACGACAGCGGCTACAGTAAGTGCCGGTGACGAGAGTGCGGTTCCAGACACGTCGGAGGCCAATTCATCGGACTACAAGCTCAGCTTTTTAAACTACTCGGCTGTCACGCCGATCAGGTGTTAAATTTGCGATTGTAAAATGCCGGAGTGCTGCCTGACGTCCTGCTATATTTAGACAACAAAAAAAAAATAGGGAGAAAACGAGCTCAATGCTAAACATTTTTGCATCATGTACGCACTATTCCAATTGAGCTTCCTTGCCGAGATGGTTCCGATGCAGTCTACAGATTTCCACAATCAAACTGAGCGTTGAGGCTTAATTTCTACCTCACCGCGACATTATAATCCTTAAATCGAAGCTGTACTGAAATTCACTCTTGAGCTGGTCTTGCACTGGCTGCGGTAAAACTTGAACATACTAGTGATGGTTAGCACAATTATAATAATGCACTACCGGCAAATACATCCAGCACCATTTGCATTTGATATGACAGCACAAATTGCCAGAATTTAGAGGTAGTTCTGCGCTGTGCAGTTGTTAATCGACACACTACACAGCTAGCCATGATGTGTAACATTCGTATTTTGCTGCGTGCTGTCGTAGAGTCTGCTAGCAATACTGAAAAAAAAATGAAAACATTGAAATGTTCGTCCGTACGAGTCTAAAGCTAACAAAACGATCATAGAAAGACAAAGAGAAAAGCGAGCGAGTCAAGCCCACAGCATTCAACGGCGCTCATTGTAACCAGCATGTTACAACAGCGTTAACCAAAAGGGCGTACCAGCAACGAGCAACTCGCAGCGCTATTTGTAGCAGGTGCGATTAGAGCAAACAAAGAACATTGTGTGTGTGTGCGAGTGACGACTGACGATAGCTGTTGCACTGCCTCCCAACGTTCCCGTCCCGCAGAAAGGCTGGCCCATGCGCCACAAAAACATCCACTGGGTGAACGTGCCGAGGTACATCTCGGCCATCTACGAGCTGGCGCTCAGCATGTTCAGCCGGAAGCTGCAGAGCAGGGTAAGAACTGCGGGCCGAGACTCGCCGAGGAAAACGCCCAGTTCCTGCTCATCACACGGCTCTCTTCCAGATGTTCGCCCACTTCGAGGTGTCCAGCCTGCACGAGCACATAGCAGCGGAGATCCTGCCCCTGGAGTTTGGCGGGAGCATCCCCATCAAAGAGATGGCAGGTGCGAAACTCAGTATACCTGCACACCTGCCGACCGCTAATACCTATATGGCAGACAAGGTGCTGGCTTCCGCCCGGGAATTTCTCGCATGAGACAAACAGGAAGGGAAAGAACCGCAGCACAGATCTCAAATAATGTTGATTTGTGATGTAGGTCTGCTTGAAGGATGTCTTTTAAACGTTTAGAGATTGACTGAGATGTCTGGACAACGTACCGTCAATATCGTCTGGATTAGAGCCTATAACGCACCCTTGTGGACATTTGGACTGCTCTGGACACCCACCATTATCATCAGCAGCAGCAGCAGCAGCGTGGCTACGCCATCCACAGAGCAAATGTTTCCCCCATATCTCTCCAATTAACCCTGTCATTTGACACCTGCGGCCATGGTGTTCCCGCAAACTTCTTAATCTCATCCCCCCCCCCCCCCCCCCCCCGCTTACCCTTAACTTTCTGCCGCCGCCTGCTACGCTTGCCTTCTCCTGGAATCGAGTCCGTTAGTCTTGCCTTCGCATTACACGCCCCGCCCAATCCCACTTTTGATTTCAACTAGGGTATCTTTAACCCGCGTTTGATCCCTGAACCATTCTGCCGTCTTCCTGTATCGCAACTTTACGAGTATCATTTTTCTTTCCATAGCTCTCTGCCTTGTCCTTAAGTTGAACCCTTTCCGTTATCCTCCACGTTTGTGTTCCATGGGTGAGTACCGGTAAGATACAGCTGTTGTACACTTTTCTCTTGAGGAATACTGGTAAACTGCCGTTCATGATCTGAGAGAGCCTGCCATATGCCCTCCAGCCCATTCTTATCCTTCTAGTTATTTCCCTCTCATGATCCGAATCAGCGGTCAATACCTGCCCTAAGTAGACTCCCTTACCACTTCCAGCACCTCGCTACCAACTGTGAACTGCTGTTCCCCTTGCGATACTGTTGAACATTACTCTGGTTTTCCGCATGTTAATTTTTAGACCCACCTGCTCTGCCTGTCTAAATCATTAATCATGATCTGCAGTTCATCTCCTTAAGGTCTGAATTGTAGAATTCCTTAAACGTCCGCGGCATATGTTCACTGTTCGACGGCAGAAAGCAAAAAAAAAAACGTCCGTTTTTGATTTTACTGGGATGTGATAGAGTCTAGTGTCTCATTTTTTTTTTCCCAAAAGTAACATGGTTTACGGCAGTACGCAGTGTGCTGTCACTTTCTATAAAATTAATCCTGTAGTGGATGTCTAGACGAGAGTAAAAGGCCTCTTCAAAAAGCTAAGCATTGGTCAACTTACCCTACTTCCATTCCCAACAAATATCAGTCATCATAAACTCACAGATTAAGACCCTGAGTGTTTTACCTTTTGTTTATACACTGCGCCCAGCTGTAGCACACATTCTTTCAGCAGTTTCCAGTGCATGCAAAGGAGATTACTTTATTTTAAAGAAAAGTTCGACGACAGCGCAAAGCAGTGCTTTCCAAAAATGCGTTCCATCCACTCTAATATAGTTATTTAGCTACAGACACTTGAGCATGCGCGTGCACAAAATGTTCGGTGATGGCAATAACAGCAAAATGGGTCGGCTACGATGCCTAGTTTCCGGAACACAGGTTTTGTCACTTGTGCGTGCTTATTGACGGCCGTCCTATTACCAGGTAAGCACTACACTCGTCCCCATAAGTGCTTTGTACAGGGCGTATACTGTAACGCTAAACCTTCCCCGCTCTGCACCCAAGCTGCCTGGATCAAGACGCTCGAGGACAACCGGGACCTGCTGATGTCTCACGACCTGATGGGCGTCGATGAGAGCAAGCGGCCCAAGAAGGAGAAACGCCAGGGCTACGGCCTCATGAGGCTATGGAACAGCATCACGCGGTTAGAGGTCTACTGATCGCTGCCCCCCTGGACTGACTGACTTGACGCCGACCACACCTTCGCTGCGCCGCCACACCTGTGCTATAGAAACGTGGACACCCGCGTCCACGCTTTTTGTTATTCCTCATGCGCACCCCCTTTTTTCGGTTTTTGTTACGTCTTTCGACAATCTCGCGCAACTGCGGGACAGCCACTCAACAGACGCAAGAAAAAAATATATACACCTTGTTAATTACAAAATAATAAACGCACATATCTTTTTTTCACTCCGTACGACTTGGAGGGTACCGCCTTTCGTCGGCTTCAAACGGGCTCTTCGAACAGGAAATGTGGTAAGTACTGCATGCAAGCTATAAAAATAGTGCAGGCAACAGATTGTACGGTTGCTCATAACTCAAAGAAGAAAAGAAGACAAGTGTTCATCTGCGGTTCCGTCCGCAACACAGCCCTGGCATGATCAGATGCCTTATCTGTGAGCTTTCCACGCCCACATTCTATTTTCCCTATTCTTTAGCATGCGTGAGCATTTATTCAGTTGAATTACACTGGGAATGTACCCCATACAATAGCGTTTACGGCAGGCTGTACTGTATTGTGCAATACTCAGCAGAAGGGCCTAGACTGGGAAGCAAACAAAGCTTGCAAATTAGATAAAGGAAAGCGCAGCGAGCTTCGGAAAGCTAAAACGAGAGTTGGGTGGATTTGAAAACAAACGCGAGTTAATGGTGTTCCAACTAGAACAAAGATCATCAGGAAATTTACTTCGGTAGGGCATGTAATTATTGAGAAGGGATAACCTAAGGTATTTGGGCGTTGGGCGTGGTAACAAAGTAGACAGCAAGGGAAGGCCTATGCAGCCGGGATCGGCAGAGGCAGGCGAAGAAATGAAGTTAGGATATCTGCAGGGAGTGGCCGAACGCCGCAGGAGCAGTAGCCACCTAATTGAAGATTACCAGGATTTTCGCCCCATTGGGACATTTGCGCTGTAGTGGATGCACTAGCGAAAATTCAAATATAATAGCCTATTTACTTACCGACAACTATAAGGCTATTACATACCTTCTAGCAGTGAAGCGGCAGTGCGGGACAGCACCTTGAGAGAGTTTTGCTTTTGGAGTGCGCGTTCACTGACGCCTTTTTTGGAACAACGACATCACGAGGTCCAGCAGAGCATACAATCCTCTACGTTCACCGCAATCAAACCGGCAGCATTCATTAGGCTCAGTATAACACTATACCGAATGGTTCAGCCGCATGTGCTAGTGGCGAGTTGCCGGTGAGCGAAAATTTCTAGCAGCGAAGCTTCACATAAAAGAAGGCATCGAAGAACAGCATCTTCGGCGCGGCGGACGCCTCCGACTACACGCAACCTTAGCGGAGTCTGGCAAAGACGAGTGTCAATCATATAATGATCGCCCCTTACATATAAATTAATTTTGCTACATATTTGTTAGGCGTCCTTTCGAAATGAACAGGTTTACCACTGATGCCCTGGTAATTAAGGCTGCGATAATTGCTGATTTGAAATAACCTGAAGCTGTTCCTGTATCATGCTGCACGTGTCGCCCCTCGTAGAATATATATTTATTTATAGATTGTATCGGTTGCATCTGCAGGACCAATATCTCCCTTTATACGTGTGCGATACAGGATGTAATAATATGCACAGGCCATAAATTTTCTGGGAGAATAACGGGTCAAATACAGACAGATTATTTATAGTAGGAACTACGTCTGCAGTGCCCTGTGTATCTGTCATCGTAACTTCGCTATTATAATTTACAAAATTTTCTTCGTAGCTCGCTGGGGCAGCTTTAGTGATATCGTGAACGAAGGGTCAGAAAAAATCGGAAAAACGGTTTTCTTTAACTCGTTTAAGCAGCAACTTGCGCGTGTAACGCAGCCCTTTAGAGGAGAGCCCCCAGACTTTGGATGGCCGCCGCTCCATGCCGTTACCTGCAAATTTGTTTCGTGATCGCTGTTCTGGCAACATTGGGCCACGGTGACCATATTTCTGCCAAGCACGGTGGCGCGGGGAAAAGGAATGCGATACTCTAGCGGCGAGAAGAAACAGACAGCTCGTCTCTCCATAAGGCATTCTTGTCATTCTCCAGATCTCTACTGGCAGTCCGGGGTGCTGCTTCGTAGGCACGTGCTCATACCGCAAGAATCTCAGCGCTTGACGGTCTTCGAGACCGGCTAATATCTGAAGGAATTCTTTTTAGATGTCGGCGGTAATGCCGATGCGATGGATCCTGAAATTTAACACAATTTTAAGGAGAACAGGGTTCAAATTCGCCCCAGCCTCCAAAACCTGATTTGGAGAGGCCCCTCCTGGTTCGCTCGAAGATGCATCAAAGACAAATTTGAGCCCGATGAGTCATGTAACAAACATTTTTACGAGCTGTTGCCTACCTCCGCTTGGAATCTTTCTGCAGTTCCTTGACGGTGGTACTGACGTATCGCAGCAACATATTTAACATATTTGCTAATCATCTCTTCGTCCTTAATCAGCTTCTTTGTGAGGTTAAACAACAGCTTATCAGCCACTGCCTTCTTATCGTCTAGGTGGAGTTTAACCTGCTTGCATGGTAAAGCAACCTCGTAGTGCCTGTAAACGAGCTTGATGGATGATGCATACATATGCTCGGATAACGTCTTTATCCTCTTAGTTTTACTGAGCAATAGGCTCGACAAAGCCCATGCTTTCAAGCTCCCAAAATAACTTAAGGTCAGCAGAAAGGCACTAAGTCTCTTCCCACGCCGGCCCGCAGCACGGCCAAGGACTAACAACTGCAGGACAAACTACTGAAGAGAGTAGACCCTTGCAATGTTCAGCCCAATTCTGTCTTGAGCGCTACCAATGCGTTTTGCACTTTCCACACGTCGCCATATACGAGACTCCAATAATAATCAGCTCCAACAAGGATGCCGATCCAGTTTATCGTTAGGTAAGCTTGTGGTATACGTTTGCATCTGGAAGCTCTGCTATCATTAAAATTAAAGTACAGGTTTACAGCTGGTGTCGGCAATGCATTCGGCAGAGAAGTGATCGAAGCACCCTAGGCGGGGGCCACCGCTAGGATATAGCTAGTCAGGTTGGCTTCACTGCACGACACGACCGTGGCGTTGAAAATGAGTACAAGAGACCGAAGGCCTCTCTCAGGCACACCCCACATTTACCTCGTCGCACGATTTCGCGACGCTAGCACAGCCAGTAGGCGTCCAAGGCCGTGCAGCCGACCCGTCGAAGAGCACCGTTAGAAGCGCCACTTTCAGGGACGCAGCACGCAGTGCGATATGTCGAGTGTTCCGCTGAACACGAGTTTTATAAACGCGAATACTATAGTTTTGCATGCTATTTTCAATGGATGTTCTGACTGTTCGATATAAGCAATAATTCGATACATCCGGATTTGATATATCCCAGCTCGAATGCACAGGATCACAAACATGTCAACCGCATTTGAAATCTAAGAGAAGGTATTTTTGTATGCATACTTGTTGTTTAAAGTCAAAGAATCTACTGGAGATCTCTTGAATTTAAATTGTTTATTGTTTGTACACATCTATGAGCCAAAGTGACACATGTAGCGCTGCTGGTTGGGCGAGGTAATGAACTTGCGTATTGAACAGCATAGCAAAGGACGACACAGGAAGACACCGAACTAGGTCACTGATATGTCCATAGGTGTGAGCAGGGGGGGGTCGTGTGGCCTCTCTAATAGACATAGGGAAAGGGGGCAGAAGTTTTGTAGCGTGTTGGTCCCTGCTACTCAGAAGACGTGAAAAGGCACTACTAAGAACTACCCCCCCCCCCCCCCCCCCATTATGGAGAGACATGTGCACGCCTGTGCTTGTGACGATACCACCTTCTTTTTCATCACAGTATTGCGTTGCATTACTTCTATACTTTACCATCACTACGCGTGGCGTCAGTGAATACGCATATAAGCGCCCTGTTAAAGTTGTTTGAGAGTAAACAAAACTGCCGGCATACAAAATCGCGCTATGCATACCCTCAACTAAGCCTACAGATAGGTTGCTGGGGTTAGGAATACACAATACCATAGAGGAACTGATTGAGGCTCACAAAATCTCCCAGTTGGAAAGACTCGCTAACTCTAAAACCGGCCAAACAATCATTAGAATACTCAAAATTGGCTATGTCACTGAAAAATCCGAGAAGCATCGAATACCTAAGAATATTTACGCGATGCTTCAAGTTAAGCCGCTTCCAAAAAATATGAACCCCACGAGACATGAAGCTAGAACACTGGCTAGAGCTAAAACTCTCCATAAATATTACGGTGGCCAAAGGGAGGTAACCTACAGGGACGCGGCAAAGCATGAGGAGAGGAAAGGCCACGTGATAGCCGCTGTAAACCAGGATGACGAAACAACAGCTGCCACTCTCCCCACAAACAACATCCAGGAAGCAGAAGAGTCAGCAGTCGCCCTGGCGATAACACACAATGTAGAGGCATAATGAGCGACTCTAAAAGTGCCGTAAGGATCTTCGCACAAGGAAACCTCCACAAAATTGCACACCAAATCCTCGACAGGGCAAAAGATATTCAGATTCGCCAGATTAAATTGATCTGGGTCCCCGCACACTCCTTTCATCCAGGGAATGAAATGGCTCATGAAAAACCTCGAGGTCTCATTAACCGGGCCATGAGCTCTCATCCCTGGGAGATAGCTGAGGAGCACATGACTACATACCAGGAGATTACAAACTATTACAAAGAACAGAGATTAGTATACCCAGCCCCGCATAAATCACTAAATAAACAGAAACAGGTTGTTTGGAGGCAACTTCAAACAGGCACATTCCCTAGCCCACACAGAAGAACCCTAATGTACCCCGGTAACTTTAAACCACAGTGCCCCATGTGTAAGGATCCAAAAGAGAACCTTGCACATATGATCTACGGATGCCCCAGGCTTAGAACTAGGCGAGAATGGAATATTAGCAACAAAGAACAGTGGGAGACTGCGGTAACCAGCTCGGAACCTGAAGTTCAGAGGATGGTGGTGGATTGGGCACTGGGGGTCGCCTGCAGGCACGAAGCCGCGGCCATCGCCTCAAGCCTGGACCCAACACCGCATCCACGGCGGTGACAACGCAACCTTTTTGGTTAAATAAAGTTTTCAATGAAATGAATGAAATACCTCGACTTTTAATGATTACCGGCGTTCTTTACTTTGGTTCTTGGGGTCAGCAGTTTTCAAGTATACATTTTTCAACGTTTTAATAGCAATGCACACAGCCAACATTCACGGAAAATGTTCACCATGTGCACGCTGCTAAGTCGGATGGTTTAAAAGGCTGCTAAAGGGGCAAGGGCACAGCCAATTAGGCCGTGCTGCAAGGAATGGTAGCCAACTCTGTCCGTGGCCTACACGGAAAAGGAGGAACTCCAAATACCTTCAACAGCAGCATGCACGCAACACCTCCCGTCAGCCAAACTTTCAAAGCCACCTTTCCGCAACAAAATACAAAGAATATGGAATAGGACATCCAGACCTAGACTTGACTTTATTGGGCACGTTTTTAGCACAGCGGTATCATATACAGCGTGTTCCGCAATTAAGCGCGCGCCGTAGAACGCATCTCCCAGCTAAACCAGTGAACTGTTCGAGCTCAATATCACACAGACATAACATTTGGCTGGCAGAATCGCTTATACCACATTTGTTTCGGGGTACATGCCTGAATCAGTAAGAAACAGACGGATATTCTCATCGTCTGCGGCAACGACGAAGCGAAAACGGCCGCTCTCTCAGCGATTGCACCGGTGGCGCCATCTCGTTGGTCGACCATGGAGATTAGCCAAAGGAGGAGGTTTTTTTGCGAAAGCTTTGAAGTCTCCTCAGAAAATTTCTTTATCACTGCTAGCAAAAAGCTTAGTTTGGCTAAAACTGCACCAAGTTTGAGTGACTGATTGCAAAACATTTATTTCGTCAGAAAATGCAAATGCAGATGATCCGTGCTAAGTGACTATCAGTTCACGGCAGACAGCTACCTGAGTAGCCCATTAAACGGCCCTGGTTTGAACGCCCAGGTCGGAGCTGATCAACACGGCCTCCCATTGCTCGAGACTACGAACTTGTATTAGAGATTCCTGTGCCGGCTCCTCTGTACAGTTCCACAGTATATTTTCGTAAGGGGCTATTTCGCCACATAGTGTACATTCTGGGTCGTAATCAACGGGAGAGAATTTCAATGGTAAGTAACGAGTGATGAAGGATCTCGTCTGGAGCCGCATCCAGGTGGTCTCGTGCTCCTTATCTAAGGGTTTGTTTGGAGGGGGAAAGGCCCTCCTTTCTAGTTTAAAATAATTAGTAACGCCGTGATATGATGCTTGCCGTTCTTCGAGAAACTCTCAGTAACTACCGCGTCCCCTGCTCGGCTGACGAATGCTCGAGCTTTGATGTGCACCCTTTTTCGTGGTACAGCATATTCAAACCTCCCGCAAAACACTCCTTGGCCGAATCTCCCCGACCGACAAACGAGATGGCGCCACCGGTGCAATCGATGAGAAAGCGGCCCGTTTCGTTTCCTCGTCGCCGCTGACGTTGCGAATATCTGACTTCTTGATTGAATCAGACTAGCGCCCCAAATAAATGTGGTATAAAACAATTCTTCTGACCAAGTACCATTTCTATGCTAAATTTGAACTTGATCAATTCATTGGTTTAGCTTTGAGGAGCCTTCTACGGCACACGTTTAATTGCGGAAGCGTCTATAGTGCTCTAAAATACTATAGCTTTCAGTACAGTTAGAGTATAATACTGTCAAGTTCTTAAAAACCAATGGTAAAGAATAACGAAGGAAGAATTAGAAAATGAAGGACAGAACGAAAAGAAAGGTTCTGGAAGGAACAAACTCTGAAACCGAAACTGAAACAAACAGTCAAAGTTTTAGTGTCTGCGATTAAACACAGAGGGCGCAGAACGTCTACAGAATTCTACAGAATTCATAGCCGGTTTAGTGGCCGCAAATGATTTAACTGCGTGAAACTCTGATGTTCCGAAAAATCTATGCTTAGACTGCGCAGACCAGACCGACGTTAGGAGACGTAGACCCGACCATGTTTCTTCTAACTGCAGCCTAGAACAATGACCTAAACAGCTTTATAAATCTTTTTGTCACATCCCAGTAAAAAAAAAAAAGGTAATCGACTCCAACTGGGAAATTTAAAATTGGTACTAATTACACATTTCCAGTCGTAAATTAGTTAACAGTTAGACCAATTTGACAAACTGGAACATGACCAATAGCACCCATAAGATCCCGTCCAGGAAAATTTCACATTGCATCCAGGAAACATTCACAAATTATACCACCTAATTAATTAAGTTGCGCAATGTACACAGTGTGAGAGATATTACAGTTCGAAAGAGAAACTGATTTTCGAGGACTTCTGGAAAACATTCTACGTCGCTCGAAGTTTTAACAAAAGAATTGACATTATGACAAGCTGACAACTATACCTACGCGCTTTAGCGGAAATCAAGCCAAGCCCAACATATATTATTAATTCACATACCCCAGTAAAAAATAAAAAAGAACATTTGGAACCAATTGGATTTTCAACTGGTTCAGACTGAATGGGTTTCCAACTTGTTCCAATTTGAATGGTGTTCATACTGGATAGTCCAAAATTAAATGGACTGACAGTTGGACCATTTGAGTTTCCAACTGGTTCTAATTTTAATGGTGCTCCAATTGGACAGTAGAAATGGACTCCCGTCAGAACAATTGAGTTTTCAATCGGTTCCAATCGAAATTGTTGCTCCAATTGGACAGTCTAAGCAGAGAGCCACTTGGACACAGCAGTAGCAAAATTGGTAGTTCACGTCTCCATTGGATACTCAGTTTAATCAGGCTTTGCCAAATGGTGAGCCCGATTGGTCTTGCTAAGTTCACCCAATATGTTCTTGCGAACATTTGCATGTTTGAGAAACGCAGGAAAACGAATAATAAGAGCTATCTGCAGCTAAATCTTCTAAATTTTATACATCATTTGTGCTATCTCTGCAGTCGCAAATGAATTAAACAACTGCGCTTAACTGGCAAGCGCCACTATAGCCCCATTATGACAGTCCCAAATATGGAATATATAAGCGGGAGCAAAAGCGGGTTCTCTACATGTGGATATGTGTTGAGCTTATCTTAGGTGTGTAACTGTACTGTTTCTTAGGTGTAATGTGTGATCCTTTTGATTTCCGAAAAAGAATCTATGGTTGTCACAACTTCCATTCCTTTAAAAACTTGGTATGAGGTACAAAGTCTCTCTGTATGCAGTCCTCACAGATCAGATTTTTTTGTTTGCACCTTAACATCTCTCACATTGTGTACTTTCTGCAGCTTAATTAATTGCGGTGTATATTTTGTGAAAGTTTCCTGGATGCAATAATTGCCTGCATGGGACCTAAAGGAGGATATTAGTCACATTCCAGTGGGCCCAGTTCCTCAACTGGTTCAAGTGCGTACTAATTTACGACTAAAAATTGCACTTGGTACCAATTAATAATAATAATAATTGGTTTTGGAGGGAAAGGAAATGGCGCAGTATCTGTCTCATATATCGTTGGACACCTGAATTTCCCACTTGGAGTCAATTGTTTTTGTTTTTTCCTGGGACACGAGTTCTCATGAAGGGGATATAGTGGCGCTCGCTAGTTAAGAACAATTATTTATAATTTAATTTGGCTGCAGTAATAGCACAATTGTGCTATTACTGCAGTAAAATTATAAACGTCATTTAAATGATGTATATAATTTACCAAATAAAGTTACAGATAGTTTTTATTTAATTATTTCGAGCCATATATATATTAGTTTCGTTGCGTTCGTCAAGATGCAAATTTACATGGATACATTGGATGCAGTGGTACAAACCAAACGGATGCAATTGGCGGTACAAATTGGGCTCATGAGTTGGCAAAGATTGGTCCAACTGAGTATCCAATTGGAAGGTGTCGTCGTCATCAGCAGCAGCAGCCTGGCTACGCCCACTGAAGGGCAAAGGCATTTCCCATGTCTCTCCACTTAACCCTGTCATTTGACAGCTGCGGCCACTGTGTCCGCGCAAACTTCTTAATCTCATCCGCCCACCTAACTTTCTGCCGCACCCTGCTACACTTGCCTTCTCCTGGAATCCATTCAGCTAGTCTTCCCTTCGCATTACATGCCCTGTCCAAACCCATTTCTTCCTATTGTTTTCAACTAGGGTATCTTTAACCCGCGTTTGATCCTTGAACCATTCTGCCGTCTCCCTGTCTCTCAACGTTATGCGTATCATTTTTTCTTCTCATAGCTCGCTGCGCTGTACTCTACCTAATCTGAACTGCTTTCGTTTACCTCCTCGTTTCTGCCCCATAGGTGAATACCAGTAAGATACAGCTCTTGTACACTTTTCTCTTGAGGGATATTGGCAAACTGCTATTCATGATCTGAGAGAACCTGCCATATGCCCTCCACCCCATTCTTATCGTTCTAGTTAATTCCCTCTCATAATCCGAATCAGCGGTCACTACCTGCCCTAAGTAGACGTACTCCTTTACCACTTCCAGCACCTCGCTACCAATCGTGAACTGCTGTTCCCTTGCGACACTGTTGAACATTACTTTGGACTTCTGCACGTTAATTTTTAGGCCCACCGTTCTGCTCTGTCTAACTCATTGATCATGATTTGCAGTTCATCTCCTTAGTGACTCAACAAGGCAATGTCATCAGCGAATCGCAGATTATTTAGGTATTCTCCATTGACTCTTATCCCCAACTGTTCCCAAATCAAGCCTCGGAATATCTCCTGTAAACAGGCGGTGAATAGCAATGGCGAGATCGTGTCTCCTTGCCTGACGCCCTTCCTTATTAGAATTTTATTGCTCACTTTATGGAGGACTATGGTAGTTGTGCAGGTCTTATAGATATCTTTCAGTATTTTTACATAAGGCTCTTCTAAACCCTGATTCCGCAATGCCTGCATGACTGCTGGGGTTTCGACTGAGCCAAATGCTTTTTCGTAATCTATGAAGGCTTTATACAGGGGCTGGTTATACTCTGCACATTTCGCTATCACCTGATTGATAGTGTGTATATGGTCTATTGTCAAGTATCCTTTATGAGAGCCTGTCTGACCATTTGGTAGATTTAAGTCTAATGTTGTCCGGACTCTATTAGCGATTACATTAGTAAATATGTACCTTGCAGACAATGGACAGTTAGGTGATAGGCCTGTAATTTTTGAAGTCCTTGACGTCTCCTTTCCTATGGATTAAGACGATGTTAACGCTCTTCCAAGCTTCTGGTACGCTCGAGGCCATAAGGGATTGCGTATACAGGGTCGCAAGTTTTTTAGCACAATCTCACCTCCATCCTTCAAAAGATCTGCTGTTACCTGATCCTCACCAGCTGCTTTCCTCCTTTGCATTGCAAGCGATCCATAACCCTCCGAAGCCATAGACTGCCCCCCCCCCCCCGCTTCCCACCTTCCCCGTCCTCCTCTTTCGTCTTGAAACACCGCGGATGCACAGATGGAAAGAGCTACATATTAGCCTCGAAAGAGAGTTGACAGGAGTTCTCGGCTGAGGGGGAACAGCCAATTGGCACAAATGCGACCGGCCTTGAGCTGGGGTTGGATACTCGATATGTTATAAGCTGAGCGCCGAGGTTCTCTTACGAGGAAAATTAGCACAGGCGTTTCGAATTGGGCGCTGCATTCATTACGACACGTGACCAGCGGACGCTTCGCTTACGCCATGATTCCGGCGCTCCTCGTGCGCTCAGTTTCGGTCGCGTGCGGAAAAAAGCGTCGGATTTCTTCGCGCTGCAGGGCTCGAGAAATAGAGTTTTTCTTCGTTTCAAAAAATTGATATGACACCGTCTTGTTCATGGCATTAAACTCCCAATTGGGAATAACCACCCAGCTACGATAATTTTAAAGTTAATTAGTGGGCTTTTGTTAATTATTTGAATAATTAGAGGTGTTGTGCAGCATATAGTGTCCGCCGGGGCAGAGAGTGTGACCCGACACCCATCTTTTTACCACATTGAGCCCAATAATTTCAGGAATTTTTGAAAGTGTTCGCTGAACTACCTGGTATATCCGAGAAAGTCGCACGATAGAGTCTCAGCTTACAACATTCTGAACTGCAAGCTGTCACCATATGCCTTATGACCATCGCATGCCTTATGACCATCGTTCATGTTATGTATTACGGGCAGTAGCAGCAGTGATGGTTAGTTCTACTTCCGCGTATTACGGAAGCTGCTTTTAAACCCTACCGCAGACAGCGCATCAGTAAAGGAAAGCGAGTGCTTTTTCAACGAAACGAAGAAGGCTGCCCGATTGCGGGACTGACTATTTCAAGCGTTTCCCTGTGCGTGCAACAGGCCAAGCGATTCAGTAAGACTGACGAACGCGGGAATAAAGAAGAAATATGTTGCCTGTCCTTCACATCTTGCTGAAAGTGCCCTGTAGCCGTCCTGCACCGTCGACTTGACCTGAAAAGAATGAGGAACGGACCTTTTCACTTTTGCCTTCGCCGCCGGTGCGAGAAGCGAACACCCTGTAGGTTGCCCTCGTGAAATATGAAGAACGCAGCGCCGTTTGTCGAGGCTGGGCACATGTCCGAGGCGCCGGAAACGCATTTCCATTTTTCTTCGCGCTCAGACTATCAGTGCGGAAAAGAAGGCTAAACGGCCGGCCGGGAACGAACTTCCCGCGAGCCGCCGCGCTAGCTCGTGGGCTGGTCCGCTATCGATCACCCGTGCATAGCCATGGCAGCCGTAGTGCGAGCCAAAGGCAGAGCGTTACTGGGTCATGCGAAGTAAGCACGAACACCTGGACGT